>NC_089680.1:35761304-36061718 GCF_037042795.1 Molothrus aeneus
CTAGAGGCGCTTAGATTTGCCAGTGAGGCCTCTTATCAATACATTTAAGTACAGATATTAATTCATTCTCTTACCATGGCACAGAAAACAGGGCTGTGGTATGAATGCCAATCAGAGTATCACAGAGGAAAAATTCTGAAAATAAGTGAGACTGATACTACAAAACAGGATTAAAATTAACCCTCCCAATGCAAGATCAAGAACCTGGAAAATATGCAAATTTCTACTGAAAACAGGGAGCTTATCACCTGGAAATAGTGTAACAGGAGAAAAATTTAGATACCCTGGTCTTTCTGACAATGACAATGTGCTGTTACTGCTACTGTGTAGGTCTGTGGAAGACAAACAGTAAATGCAAACCAAGGTTGTGTAAGGAGTTGTGACACCACTAGACAAGGCCCTGGGGAGTTGAAGCAACTATGTTCTTAGTGGAGGTCCAGAGCATAATACCAGGGCTGATTAAGTGTCAATAATGGGAGCATTTTATGATTTCTACCTTCTCACAGTTCCTGATCATCCTTTGTGCCTCTGTTTACACATCCGTGCATGCAAACACAGAAAACTTATAATTTTCCTCACTGGAAAAATGAAACCGATTCAACTAAATTCCAGTTTGGTGTGAGTGCAAACTAACTCTAAAGCAATGGATAATAGTCTCTCAATGGTTCCCATTTTAAAGCCCAGGACATCCTGACCTGGCCCCCACCTCTGATGTATCTCCTCTCCCAGCATGGCTCTGCTGTAATTGCACTGCAGCTCTGCTGGGCAGCTCTGGCATGAGTTTGTGTGTTTCTTCCAGCCCAAGATGGGCAAGTTGACAGCTCATAAAATGGGTGATGTCTGTTTCAGAGCTGAAGCAAGGCTGGAGCTGGGTGTGATGCCTGCACGTGGTGATGAGAAACACAACAGTCCGTGTGCACTGATGAACAGCACTGAAACACAACAGTCTGTGTACAGTCTGTGTGCACTGATGAACAGCACTGAAACACAACAGTCTGTGTGCACTGATGAACAGCACTGAAACACAACAGTCTGTGTACAGTCTGTGTGCACTGATGAACAGCACTGAAACACAACAGTCTGTGTGCATTGATGAACAGCATTGAAACACAACAGTCTCTGTACAATCTGTGTGCACTGATGAACAGCACTGAAACACAACAGTCTGTGTGCATTGATGAACAGCATTGAAACACAACAGTCTGTGTGCATTGATGAACAGCACTGAAACACACAGTCTGTGTGCACTGATGAACAGCATTAGCTGTCTCACTTGGGTGATACATTAGCTGAGCTGGAGGGTTAGGTGCATGTGGAGATTGAACAATCAGCCTCCAGTAGTGTCCCAGTGCAGCTGGAGCTGCACTTTCAGAGGTCACCTTGCACATACCCTGATGCAAACAGAGGTATCTACATCTATTTATTCAGCATCTTCCCTCGATTCACTTAAATAATTAAACACTGTGTAAGTGCACACAGCCCTGCATCAAGAACAATTCCACCACCCCCTTTCCACATACACAAAACTTTCATTCCTCTCTTGACAGGGAAGTAAGTCTCTTGTCATTGAATTTGATGTAGTCAAACTGACATATATTGTTAAATCTTAACTAGCAGCTGGCATTAAGTCAGAATGTACTAAAGAGAAAATGGCTACCAATGTTACTTCCTCAATTTGCACAATGACTTATTTTAAAACAGAATAAATACTAACTGGTTCTGAAAACCTGCAACTTTCAATTGCCAGAGCATTTCTGTACTTTAATTCTCCACAGAAAATTTGTCATTTGCATAATGCTCCTGAGAAGGGAAAAAATACCGTTTCAGTTTTCATATATTGTAGCATTGTAGAGAATGATCTCATTTCTTGTAATGCTGTATCCTGTCCCCAAACCAATAAATATTTGAACATTTAATACATTTATCAACTCTCCTGTAAAAAAGTACAGAAGAATCTATGCAATGGTGTCAAAGATATCTCATGCATTGAGGGAGTCTGAGAAATCTCTTGGGTGATTCTCCACCTTGAAATTTAACTTTACATCTTATCCAACAGCAGGGCAAGAAGTGAATCAATTCTGTGTTCTCTCAAGAAATCATATGCTGGTTTTTCTTGTAGAAATTCAATTATTCTAGCAGATAGACGTTGTACATTTTTGCACCATGTGAAATTTCACAGGTTGCTCTTATCAAGAAAATATGAGAAAATTATTAAGGATGCAATATGTGATTTAATGGCAAAAACACACCTTTAGTTAAATTGATCCAGGCAGGTTTATTTCTTCCCTTACAAGTAATGGCTTGCATATAGTAAATAATAAATATAAAAGAAATATAAAAGAAACTGTTCCACTCCTTTTCGTTTAAGATATTTAAGGGACAGTAATGAGGTCAGATACCTTAGTATGAAATTTAATAGGACTAAACTGCTTTATTTATATACCCCACTGAAAAATGCCATCCACTCTGGATTCTTACACTGGAAATTCTTGTATTAAAAAAAAAAACTAAAAAAGGCTTTTCTTTTTTTTTCTTTCCCTATGTATACAGACAAATGGGCATTTGCACTTACAGGCATGCACATGCATGAACACATATGATACAAATCTTTAGTATTGCATTAATCAAATCCAACAATATAAGCTGGATTTCAGCCATCATCAATACAGATAAGGATCACAAGACCATTTTAAAAGAACCTTATGGTGTTTGGGACAACTGCAATACAATTAACATTAAATGTATGGTCAGAATGAAGGTCATCTGCTGAGACATCAATGGCAGGAACTTTGGCCAGAACACATAACATTACATTGACTGGGAACAACACACCAGCAAAAAAAGGAAAGTTTTTGTATCAGAAAAGCAGGGGTTGAATCTGAGCCACCAGCAAGGTAGACACCTCTGTGAAATATGGCAGAAAGGAGTTCAGTGCCTTTAGCAGAGAAAACAAAGACTAAAGGAGATTTTTTTATGAACAGGGGGATAGAGAAATGCTATTTAAGGTAAGGGACAATCAGGGGCAAGAACCGATGTATGTTACATTGACAGGCATAAATATGAGATAATAATAAGTTGGAATCTTCCCCAGGGGAGCAAGGTAGCTAAACAACCCTCTCATATGAATACTGAGGACAAGAAATGAAATATTTCTACATGAAAATATCAACTGCCCTAAAATTCAGCAAAATTATGCATCCTTGATAACTGATAAACAAGAGAGATCTGAAACAAATATAAGAAAGTTATTGTACATGAGAAAAGAAGCTGTAAAGATCAGTGATTAAAATAATAAGACTGATTGTTGTTTGAAACTGAGAGAGGTTACTCAGAGGTTTATTTTTGAGTTTTAATTTGAAAAAGATTGCTGGAACTTTTTTGTTAGTATATCCTCTTGTGTTGAGCATCACGTAATGTCTACTGGTGTCTTTTAGGGGCTGATTTATTAATAACAATTAATTATTTTACTTTTCTACCTTCCAGTTAGGTTTGTGTATAGATTCCACAGGACCTCTATAAACTGGAAATCAGAATCTGATTTTTATTATTTATAGTTATTATTTTTAAGATCAACTATTAAGGAGGTTTTGTATTTGCTATATATCAGATTTTTAAATCTGATACTTAACACAGATATCATTAAATTTAGTCCTTCATTTTTCCTAGTAGCATATCTAATGGCATTTCCATGTTAGGAACTAATTCCATGTTTCTTTATGACCTAATTGATGCAGATCTCTTTTGTAATTGTTCTTCTGTTCTTTTTTTCTTTTGAGTCTAGCATAAGTTCATTGTCACTTGCAGCAATCAATCCCCTGCATCAGGTTATCTAATTCAAAACGGTGTTCAAAATCCTTGAACTCTTCCATATCCATGTTTATGGCACTGAAGTTCAAGGTTTTGAAAGGGACTAGAGATTGGCGAAGGTTCTTCCAGCTACCCTTGCTGTCATAGCAACCCACAAACTTCATAGAGGGACCAAGTGAGATGTGAAAGGTCTCTGCAGAGCTCCCATGAGCTGGGAGGAGAGAATGGAAATCTCCCACTCAGGTATGAAGAAGGTGAAGCTGAGGGGTCTGTCTGATTTGCATAGCCACCGAGGTGCCCTCTCTGTAGTCGGGGAGTTTGGCAAGCATTCATTACAGTAGAACAATCCTAAAAACAGCTCCTGTTTTTCTGTGCTTTTTTCTTCTCTGAAGAACGAGGTGCTTTTATTTATTTAACAGCAGAAATCAAGACATACTTATTTAACCTAGGTTTAATCCAGGCACTCTACACTCATAACTAAACTTTTAATTGAAGCCAGGAATGGCCTATGGGTTCTGTGTCCTGCCAAGTTTGACCTTTACTTGCACAGCAATCTGCCACCACCCACCTTCAGCTTTCACAAAATAAAAACTCAGTAGGAGACAATAAGAAGAGGCAAGAGAAAAATAAGGAAAAGGCTCTAAATGAACATATGGCAAAGGTGACTTACTTCAGAAGAAATGCAATAGTAATACAGGCTGTTGAATAGTTTGTAAAGAGACTGCTGTCATCTGCTTTTAATTCAAACCTGCCACATACTTATATTTTTTATATCCTAAAGCCTCCAAATCTGCAAAGTATTGCATATTGCCACAAGTATTTATCAGATGCTGGTGCAATGACCACCATAATAATTGGTGATCCAGCTTTACTGGATCATATTACACAGTAAAACACAGGTCACAGGGGACAAAAAAAGCCCTGGAAGGTAACCTTTTTTCACCTAAATAGGGATGAATCTAGATGGTAAAATTAGTGACTATTATCTGCTTAAGTGTGCAACTGCTCTTTGGATATAGTCGCTGGGGACTTGCTATAACATACTTCAGTTTATCAGGCCATAGAGGGACATTTTCCCCCAAAATATCACTTGATTTATTTCTCAGACACAACAATGAACCCTGAGCATCTTTTCTACACATCCCCTGTGCTCAGAAGCATATCTTCCCTTTTATGCCGATGTGCTTGCTGCCACCTGAGGCTGCTCCCCTACATCCCTGTTGGCGAGTGTATGAAAATAGAGGGAAACTGGGTGCTAAGGAAGCCTTTCCCAATCATATAAACACATTCCCGTAATTTTTATATGGTCAATATATGTTGTTTAAGGTCCATGTAAGTAGAATGATGGGAGGATCCTTGCTAGAGGAAATTGGAATGAATAATAAATACATCTTCCTGGAAATGGCCCGGGGAAGACGGGAGCTCTAGGAAGAAATGCAGTGAACAGCCAGCCTGCCAGCCTGTTTCAACCCTTCCTGCCCCTGAAAATCAAACAGCAGCAGGGCTGCAGCTCAAAAATCCCCAGGTCCTCTGGGACCCCTGCAGACAGCGTGAGGCAGGGCTCCCTCATCCCTGGCAGCCTGACAGCAGCACCAGCAGGGCTGCCTCCTGAATGTTCTCATTACACACAAACCTGGCCTTTCCATGGATGCTTCCCTTGGGGGATGTGAGTTCTCATCTCAGCAGGGAGAGACGGGAAGAAGGTGGGATTTGCCCTGCTGGCACAAAGGCATCAGAGTTTTGTGGCGCTGCACTCCTCACCATGGGGCAGAGAGCCACAGCCCCCCAGCCAGCTCCAGAATTGTCAAACTACTTCAGACAAAGTCAGCATAATCCTCAGGTAAACTCTGATTTCCTCTTTATCAGGTTTAGCTGGAAAACAAAACAAATAATTAAAAAACCAAAACACAAGACCTAAACATTATCCATGTCCTTAATTATCCCGTTCTGGTGAGTATTTTATTCCCTGACTGGTCAGAACATTAATTATCTTCCTAAATACAGCAAAAGTTAAATCCTAAGCACCCACAACTACAGAAACAGTACAGTGATCAAGCTTAAATGAACATATAAATTTTATTAATGGATGCTTTATACAACTCCATATAATATAAATCAAACAAAAAACCTATTTCCATCTTTTAAGGCTGCAATAAAATGGCTTTAACATTATTGAGGATAATTTTATTAAGTTTAGAACTACTTTTTGGCAGTAATGAGACTGCTATGGGAATATTATCTGGTTTCTCATGAAGCACCTCAGCTTGTTAAATAAGTTAATAAATGACTATGCATTAATCTAAGTGACAAAGCTATGAAGAGCTGAGAATGTGAGACAATTCTGGTGATAATATTAATTAGTATTTAATTAGAGACTTAGGGGCCATAAATAAAAAATCATAGAAGAGACATTTATGCAAATATATTTGAGTTGTATTTGCTTTAGGAAAACACCTTTCCTTTCTTTCACCATTCTCTCCTTTCTCTTTTTAATTTTTTTCCACACTGTACATAGCAGAGTTGTAGTGACATCACGTGGATATAAATAAGCCCATACTGGGTTTAATTTTTCCTAGGTAGGGAGGTCTACATTTGAATTGTGTTTTTCCCTCCTTTGCTTGAATAAAAGATTATGTTTTTCAGATTTCTAACTTCTAGACAAGTAGAAAGAACAAAAAAACCCTGAGAACTGCAAAGGGATGGGACTTCTATTTCTGCTATTTTATTCAAGATACATGTCATCTTTCTCACAGAGCAGATTTTATTATTTGTTACACTTATGCAAGAACATTATCTTCAGTAAACCTATTTTTTCTATTCACCAGTCTGTTTCTGTCATGGCTTATTTATGTGTGAACATGACTGACTGAAGCCAATGTTATCCACAACTGACAAGTGCCAGACCTGCAGTTCAATCAACCCCTTCTTGGAGATAATGCCAAGGGTTTGAAGTAATGGGACAAAAAAAGTGGAGAGAGAGAAAATCAGGGTCAAACTGATCCAATTCTTTGCATATAAAAGGGATTCTGCCTAATAACACCAAGCTCTTTTTTGCTCTCCACACACAATACAGCTTAAACAGGTCTAAACCTGGCCTTCAAGGAAATGTGTGACTGACATGAAAATACTGAGGTTTTAGTGAGATGTTTAGAATGAAGCACCCAGCAATGACAGAAATTTCATTCTTCTTTTAATTTTATTTTATATTTGTTTAAAAAATAATTTGCATCTGTTAATAAAATTAAACCTGATAAATGAATGATGCAGCTCCTTCCAGGGATGCCCGCAATTCCCATTTCCAATGTAGCAAACTGGAAGAAATGACTGGAAGTGACACTTAGTGCTGTGGTCTAATTAACAGTTTGGTTATCAGTCAAAGTTTGAGCCTGATGGTCTTGGAGATCTCTTCCAATATCAATGATTCTGTAATTCTGTGACTTGTTCTGTATGGTATCTTCATGGTGCTCTCAGTAGAGAGACTCCATCGATGAGGATCTCTTCATAAGCAGCCTGCACTTAGGGGGTTTATATATCTGAGTACTAGAACCTCAGACTCTCTTGTCTTATGAAGAACAGTGATTGCCTAGGCAACATTTGATTGAGTCATTAGTAGGTCTTCTGAAACTGGCTGCAAGGAATAGATACTGAACAAACCTAACCCTACTTCATTTTCTGGTGAGGCCACATCTGTCTATGTCTTTCCAACAGAACAGGGAGAAGTGCGATCAGAGAAATAATATTTCAGGTACAATTGCCTTCAAACACAGAGAACTGAATGGGATTACACAGCAAGTACTGCCCAATCCTGTGTGCCTGTGTTAGCAGGACACCTTAGAAAATTTTATACAGACAAATAAATTATACCTTTCCTGAGTTTATGTCTCCACACTGATGGCTAGTCAGAAATTTATAATTACCTTTTGCCTTCCAGAAAATATTTCAGTGAACACTGGAATTTGGCAAGCTTCCATGATTTAAAATCTTATTGGTGAGAAAACACCTAATGTACAACACATGCAATTGCATATGAAAGTGCACACCTTTTCATTTGTTAGTGCCTGGCTTTTTTGTGTTTGAGTTTTGTGGGTATCAGATGATGAAAGAAAAATCTGGAATGCTTAAGTACAGGAAATAAACAAGATAGTCCCTCAAGTTCTTCACTTCTATTCAGGCAAATGACAGAAGTGATGTGGATACAACACCAAGCAAAACCTGCTTTCCTGCAGCTGCTCCAAAGTGTAAGGTAACCAGGTCTCATTAACCTCACCAGGCAAAAGATTTGATACAGTGATCACACCCTGGCTGGGACATGGTCTGTTTGCATCAGGGACTGCAGGAGCATTTCAACACAGACATCCTTCTGCATCGTGATGCTGGGGAAGTTGAAATACTGAAAATGGACCATTTCAGTTCCTCTATATAGTGTTTTTGCATTTTCCAGGTTTAACAAGTGAACTTTCATAGCACTTTCCAGAAACAGGCAGAAGCAAAGTTCACACACATGGCTTCATGGAGGGGGGAGATGTAGACAGGACGTTTCCCACATCTGAAGGCTCTGTGTGCCCAGCTGCATGCCTTCTTACTCCATTGCTCATCCACAAATGTGCATTTATGTCACAGTTTGGAAAAGTCAATCTTTATCTCACTCCTGCCAATTCCAATTATATAGTCATGGGCTAAAGTGGTATCCCACTAGTCTCTACACTGGGATGTTTTGTGTGTTTACAGATTTTGCCTGCTCCAATTTTGACTTTTACTGTGAGCACAGTGAACAGTATTCAAAGGCTGGGCAAGAGCACAGACAGAAGTAGTACAACCACAGAGTCACAGACCTCAGCTTGCTTTAATAGTTTGCTGATATTTAATATCTTGCTACTACCATGTTAGGAGGTATCCTGAGCCTTTTTCCATATACACTTTTCCTTGCATTTTTTTCCTTTCATTTTTTATTTTTACCTAATCCTTTTCTATACACGCTTTTGAATTTGTGTCCCAGTCCCTGAGTATGAACAGAGACAGCAGGGAGAGTTTGTATGAACACACAAAGATGGATTTCAGGCTCCTGATCCTTTCCCAGTCACTGCATTCTACAAGGTGCAGCCTGATGAAAGGCTAGATAAGACAAAATATAACAGAAAATGCTGAAAGTGTGAGAAGAAAATTCTGACAGGTGAGAATGCCTGCTTTGGAATAGAAAAACTTACTGGGGGGAAAAAAACAGTGGAAAATGGGCTGGGGAGGCGTGTTCCAGAAATTACTGCAAATGACCTTTTTTGGAGGCAGGGGAGCGCCTCAAGAGGTCATTAGCAATCTGGAGAAAAACAGGGATGTTCCAAGGACTGGGAACAGTGGGTATGGTGAGCCTGGCTCCGGTGGCTGGCTGGCGGCACACGGAGATGCAGGCAGGTAGCAGAGGTCTCTGCCCAGGTGCCCAGTGCCCACCCAGCTGTGCAAGGGTGGTGAAGAGGCTCTGGCACGTTGCAGGCAGCACCTCATGCCAAGGTGAGGTCCTGCCCCATGTATTCAGGGGGATACTGCATACATTTAAAATACTACATACATTTTGATACTGCATACATTTAAAATAACTGCAATGGTGTGCAATCAAACACTGGTTTGGGGTATATCTATGGTGGAGTCACCATGAAGTATTTTTTATTTCTGAAGAAAGCATTCATGAGAAAGTAAAGAGCAAGTTATTAGCCCTTTAAAGACAAATAAAGCTTTTCTAAACTACATCAAATAGAGATGGGCTTGACTAACTATTTGCACTTTTAAATTTTGTCTGAACTTCCAAGGTATCTTGCTCTAGGCTCCTCAATCCTAACTGGTGGTATGAAACCCAGAAACTCCTTCATTTCAAAAAATAATCTCTTAAAGAGGACCTAACAGTGTTTTCATTTTCTAAATATTATTCTGAATTCCATTTCTTAAGTTTCTTCACCTATAAAATGGGAGTATAATTTTCTTCACAACCTACTAGGGTTCATCAGTGCGTGACCATGCACATACATAGTTATACCGTGCAAGGCCATATTCTATTAAACTTACTCCTGACTGATTTTTATCTGTGAAAAGGGTCCCTTTTTTTTCCACTGCAGTTGCCCAAAGGTGAACAAAACAGGTGAATAAAGGTGAGCTCATCCTCACAGTAAGTTGAGACGTTTGTGTGAAGTTCAGCAGGGTTATGGCAGACCTCAGCTGTGTCACCTTTGAAAGGTCTAATACCTGCCTTTGTTTGGAAAAGCTGTAAGCTATGGGGCTGAGCTCTGTAGGAATCTAAAGAAATAATTCAAAACCACAGTAGCTTTCAGAAGGAATAATCTTCTTTCTCTATATTTTAAGACACCTATGAAACCCCAGAAAAGCCTTGGAGTTCTTTCCTCAATAAATTGAACTCTTCTAGAGCAATTGTGAAGCTTTTGAGTTTTGGCTCAACTCTGACCCTTATTTGCCAGCACTGCAGGACACTGAGCTTGACCCAGTGCTTAAAATGAGAAAGATTTCTTTTTCTTGTGTGATGGGAACCATGGCACCATAGCTACTACCTTTCTCCTCCGGAAGAATGACTCCAATAAGGCAAAGCTCATAATCATTTACAGCAGCCTAAGGGCAAAACATTTCTAAATTTTCAGAAGAAATCACTGCATCTTGCAGGACTGCTGGCTGTAATTTTGTTTAAATACCAGAGAAGGAAATTGAGTAGATGGCCTTGAAAGTACTACAGTAAAACATTATTTTTCAAAATATTTTAAAATGCTTCTTGCTGGTGAGAGGAGCCACTTAATCATTTAAGATACTGATCCCCTGATTTAAGATACTGATATATTTAAGATATTGATCCCTTTTCCGTGACCATCACCAAGGTTTTGAATGCATGGGCAGAATTGTATTGAGCCAGACAAAATAAGGTTGAAATACAAGCCTATTTCTCTCACAAGCATTCCAAGGGCTGATATTGCCATCCTAAGGGTGCAAGTCAGATTCAGACCCTAGAAAGAGAAAATACACGAAGTGAAAACTCCTGCAGTTTGGGAAGTATTCCCTGGAGGACTGTCTCAGTTACTAAGTATGGCTGAGTTGCACTTGGGCTTTTCATAGAGGATTCCCAAATGATTCCTCTGCATTCTGACTCATGGCTGTGCTCATGAACATGTGAGCCAACCAGAAAATGCAGCACTCTCTCCTCTCCAGGCTCAGACCTGACCCTTTGCCATCCCCACATGAATCCTCTCTCTGAGTCTTGAAGGAGTGATTCACCATGGCAAAGGCTGTCACATGCAAACCAGTAGCTGCCACCTCTCTGAGTGTGGCTTAGATGGAGTATGTCACCATGCAGTTACAGGTGGTACCCAGCCAGCTGCAGAAGAATCTGGCAGTGCCAGGCAGAAGATGCATGCCAGCTCAAGAGTTGCACAACACTGTGAAATTTGAAGGCTTTCTAGCTGCAGATGTTGATAAATATATACATGTTCCACTTTGATTAAATAGTTCTTGACAGAGACTCTTAGCAAATATGATTGATTATTATCAGTCTGGCATGTATTCATCATGAGATGAATACATATTCCACTGTTTGTAGAAAGAGTTCTTAAGGTTCTGGCTTACACATATAAGAAACTGACTCCATTGCAGATCTGCTCTCAGCATTACTGAAACTGAAGCTTCCAATGAACACAGCTTTCATGGAAGACAAGGCTTGAAGGGACATAGAGATCAGACCCTGCTGCTCCAGGCAAATGCATCAACATTTATTGTTTCATAAACAGGTTAAGCAAAATGTAGAAACAGATTTATGTCCCCAAGAGAATGAATAGATGTTAAAATAATTCACTACAATGGCAACAAAAAATATGCTGCTAATTCCTTCCTCAATTTTTTCCCAGGCATTTTTATTAGGCCTTTGTTTTGAAGTCAGTATTTTCTCTTAGCTGTGACTGTTGACACCACTAGGCTAGGGATGCATGTTTTTTTCCACAGGCCTGTTATATTTGTAGCTATTTTTTGCTCAGCAAAGGGTCTTAGGACTTTCTTTTGTCACAGCCAACAACCTTACAGCAGTAACATTTGTTCCATGTGAGTGAGATGCAACAGCAAATCGTACACCACATCAGTTGCTTCCAACCACAGTTTTATCTGGTCCTTCATCTGAGATCATACTACACCCTTCACTGCCAGAAATGCTTCCTACACCTCCAGGAGCCCCCACCCAGCCCACTGTAATTGCTCATTCCTAATTTGGACAAAGAATGTCTTCACAAAAATAGCAAGAGGAAGCCTAGAATACTGACTGCATTTTTACACTCCTTTCATTCTCATTTGCAACCTTTTCACCACACACACCTCCCCTACCTCCTCCTTCACTACATTAACATGTAATCCATTCCTTTCCACATCTCCCAGCCAAGCAGACTTCTGTCACTGAACTGCTGGCCATTACCACGACTTGGAATTTGTATTTTTATTGTATAATCAAAGTTCATAAGCAATCTCACAAAAACCATTCATCACATGCCAGATTTAGGGAAAAAATATCTTTCTCTTATGAAATAGAAATTAAAAAAAAAAACAAAAACCCCAAACAAAACTATACCCAGCTCCTCTACCACCTCAGATATTATTTCACAGATATATATAGATTAAACCCAAAACCCCAAACCAAAACAAAACCACTATACAAAACCCCTCACAATAACAGAAAAATGCCTGCCACTGAAGATGTTTAGCCACACTCAGCTGGAAAGTTAAGTTTCTGAACATTTATGAGCCCACTAGAATGGGCTAGTCCCTGGAAAGAGTGAGGTTAGGCTCTCACTTACCAGGGGTGACTTTTCTCATCCATCCACTGTCAGTGGACAATCCTGCTGGCTCAGAGCAGAGCAGAAAGAGAGAGGGATGGAGCTCTCACAAGGACAAAGGAAAGGTAATGGCAAGGAAAGTTGACTTCTGGAAACTTTTATGGATACTATGAAAATGAGTTCAGGATCAGTCTGCTTAGGGCCACCTTCTGCATACCATGGTTTTCCTGGTAGCATTCTTGTATCCTCCAAACAGCAATCTGTGAGAGATGAAGCAGAGCCCTGCAGCAGTGGGATGATGGGCACTGTCAGCAAGGAAACAAAGGAGTCCCACCTGCACCACCTTGTACCAGCCCTACATGCAGCACTGGGGCTGTTCCCACCTGCCAGCCAAACCCCAGCCCTGTTTCTTGCTCCGTGGGCCCTTGGGTGGGAGCTGCATCGGGGTTTTCCATCACCTCTGGGGGTGGCTGTACCCATGGCAAGGTACCTGAGCTGCTGGCATCCACCCTGGTGCTCCCAGGAAGGGTCTCATGTCAATGTCACACTGCAACACCTGCCACAGGGGCTTTGCAGGGGCTTGTATTGGTCTATAACACTTCTGCAGACACGGTCTGACTGATGTCCAACCTGAGAGGCCCAGAGGCACAGACATTCCCTGATGCCTGTTGGGACCCATGCCTGCTCCTTCAGCGACACCTCTTCCCCCTGAAAGCCAGGCTGGAAAGGGCTGTATCTGGTAGCACCTGTATGCACTCAGAGTCACACACATACAAGTTGTAGCTTGGCCTGGAGGGTCAAGCCTTCCCTTTAGGATCAGTATCTCCCTTCCAGATGATGGTGGTGTGTGTGTGCTCTCTGCCTCTTTCCTGAACAAGCCAGCAGAGTGGGCTCCAAGCAAGAAGCCCATCTCCCAAGGGATTCACCTGCTGCATGCAGGTTGGGGGTGGCTGACACCAAGGTCAGGGGGTTGTGTGACAGGCTTGGTGCATTAAATATGGTGCATGAATGTCTGTAGCAGCAGGCCTCCTGCCCTGTTGCCTGAGGTGTTAAGTGGGGCTTTCATTAGTTTACAAGGGACTGCTGTAGCAAAACATGTCAGCATGAGCAGTGTTCCCAGCACAGCTTCATTGCTTCTTCCTTGCTTTGCTGTGGTGAGAAACATAAGATGAAAAAATCAGAGAGCAAATTGTCACACACTCTAAAGGCAGGAAGGCTTCTGGGCTGTCCAGTCTCCTCTGAATATCACAGACTGCTACGTTTCCTCTAGACCTTGTTTCAAGTCTGGGATCTGGACATATGAGGCACTGGATGAGCTCCTCTGAGTCCCACAGCAGCACCAGCATTTCCCAAGCCGTGCATCTGTCATCCTGGAGCAAGTCTTTGTATAAGTGGCAAATAGTCATGATGCTGTAACTTCCTCTCTGGCCTTTGTAGTTATTGTTGTGCATGTCCTGTTTTTCATAATTATGTGATAGCTGGGTCAGTGTGAACTCCAGCAACGAAGAGCAGAGAGTAACACAACAGATCTGGCACAAAAGGAATCCTGTTATGAGATTTATGCGTTCAAGGTTTACTTGTTTAGCAGTTGTTTTCTCTGCTCATACCATCGTTTCCTGTTATGCAATGGTTATCTTCATAGCATAGAGTGGATTTTAGTCAGACAAAAATGACTTAACCTGTAATTAACCACTGAAATGTATATTATCATCCTACCTGCCTGTACACAGAAAACAATAACAGTATGAAGTACCCTGTGCTTTCCATTGATTATGCCATTGAAAATATTACAGGAAAATGTATTCCCCTGTTACAGTATAAAAAATTAAAAATAATGGCATAGAAAACAAAATTAACAAAAACAACCTGCTGAAATAAACTAAAGTACAAAATGTAAGGGGCTAATACTGGTCAAAAGAAGATTCTGAACAGTAAAGTTTATGGAAAAATTTAGACAAAAAATTTACTTCATTGATTGTTTCTCAGTACAAAAAACTGAAAAAAACCCACACCCACAAGAAAAAGGTTGCTCTGCCTCAAGGCTGACTAGAGCCCCTGCTGCTATCATACTTGCAGAACAGTTGTCTACATACGAAAATAGGACATCCCTGTATCCCATATAACGCAGTATTGAAAATATCTGCCTGAAAAAATGTTTGTAATTATGTAAATTATGCTTAAAAAAATGCAGAAGAGAGGGGTTTTTTCCTCTCTGGAGATTTTCTTTATTGTAAGTGGCTTATTTGAATGATGGCATACTGTGGTTTGTAGCAGAGGATTTTGTGTCTGGAATAATGAATTTTCTCCTAATATGCTCTCTTTAAGCATCCATTGAGAAAAAAGTGTTTCACACTGTAGTGATGTACCGTAACAGCAGAGAATTTCCTATTAATCATATAATTGATGCCAAAGGCCTCCCTGGCATTGTCTGAGATGCTGCTGTAGAGCCACTAATTTTGCATTGTTAGTGTCAATAACTTTATCTGAATACAAATGTAAATACTATAAACAAATTCCAAATTAAAATATGACAGAAAATCTTCTCTCCTCCTGAAAAAGAAAGCTTATATTTAATTTTTAGACAAGCTATTTTCTTCTTAATATCTTCACACACACAGTTCACAAACAGCTTATCACAAGCTAAGCTGAGATGAGAACAAACAGGATGCTGTCAGCTGCTCTGAGTAGCCACCCATGGGGATGCTCTTACTCCAGGGCAAGCATACACATGAGTCTGTCTCCCTGCTCAGGGAAGGAGCTGCTCCATGTGGTCCATAGGCAAGAGCATGCTCTCAGCTTGTAATCAAGAAACAGCTGACGTGGTCTATCTGCATGCCAAAAATTGCTCCAGAAGAGCTTTGTACTGGACCATATTCCAGGCAGAGATTTACCCTGGCGCCAGGGGGGATTTAATTTCTCTTTGTGTTTCCTGTCTGTTGCCCCTTCCCCCTGCACAGTTCCCCAGTTTTAAACATCCATGAAGGTGAGCACAGCACCAGCGACACAGGAGGTCCAGTGCAGTCATAGGGAGAAGGAATGGAAAGAAAGAGGCTGATGCCTCTTTCTGGCTGAAGATGTGTGCCACCAGCCTTTCCCCATCACGTGGGCCACCATGCAAGGGTACAGAATAGCACTGAGAGCAAGGCGTGCTGGCACCAGCCCACACACCCTCACAGTCTATCCACATACAGAGTTACAATAACACCAGAGGCTTCTGAGGTATCTCATAAACACAATGCAGACTTTAAAAAGCAGAGATTAAGCTAAATCACTTAGAGCAGTTACATCCTTCTACGACTATGCAGGGCTGTTCCTTACCATTTGGAGCTGAAAACCACCAAATTATGGGCTTCATACACATTCTTGGCATGTTATTCTTCTTTCACAGGCAGGAAATATTTTTCTAATCTTCATCTAAATTTGCTCAATATGCTGTTCCCACACTGCTGATAACAAACCTTTGGAAACTAGTACTCTGCAATAACAGCTTTGCAGCGTTCCCTCTTCAAACTGCAAGCCTGGGTTGTGGTGAGGGAAGGATCTTGCCTTAGAAGAGTGCCAGCACTGCAGGAACATTACTGTGGCAATCAGTGCTGAGAGCAGCTGCTCCTGCAGCCACATGTGGGCACAGCAGTCTGACAGCAGTCTGACTCGGGCACAGCCAGCAGGGTGCCACAGCAACATGAAACTCAACATGAGAGCCCTGAGTGAGCAGTGAGGTTCACAGCTAACCTGGTTAGAGCTCTCAGGTTTTTCAATCACTCTGCTTGCTTTTTCCAGTCTTATTGAAATTAGTCAAAGTCATCACAGGTATCATCAAAGCTAGGAATGCATTGAAGGAATACCTGTAGGAAGGAGGCTAGCCTGTTCCAAATTTGACAGTGATAACTTCCTGGTGAAGAAAAGGATGTTACTAAGAAAAAATAGAGAAAAAAAAGGTGTTGAATGCTTAAGCTTAAAATATTGCATTGTTTTGAAGTTTACTCTTGTCTTCCCTTCTTCCCAAAATATCATAGCTATTTTCAACTAGGAGATAGAAGAGTTACAAAAGGGAGAGATTTTCTTCACAACTTTTGCCTTTTAGAAAACAGACATTTCTGTGTTCTTTTTACACCCTGTTTTGATGTCTGTTTTGTTAAAAAACATGCTTTTGAAAATGAAAAGAGGGTTGATATTAAGGATTCCATACCTAGCCTGATATTTCCATTCTTGTTAACCCTGTTAACCCTGACAGAACGACTTTCATAATTTCAATAATGGCTGTCCTTCAACAAGATAAAATGCAGGTAAAATTCTGCTAAGCCTTGAAATCTGCCAATCTCTCTCCATGTTGAAAGTACAAAGAAAGGATAGATCATGCCTTTGTAATTTCCCAAAAATAAAGTGGAATAACTTTAAATTTTATTTTTCTTCTCGACTTAAAATTATTCATCACCCCCATAGAGAGAGTTTGCAAAGGAGCTGTTTTGGTTAGGAAACAAACTTTAGAGGTAGGAGTATGGGATATTTCTTTGCACTTTTCTAGAAGACTCATAGGTCCTTTCTGTATTCCTGTGGCGTCCTCAGAGTTTTATTTCTTTTCAGTCCCAGGCTGAATTTCTCCAAGGACAACTGCCAGAGCTGCTCAGGATACCACATTTTCTAAGAGGTATCCATGCTGTCCACAATTTTAGTGACAGAGCAGCTGAAAATGTTTCAGAACTGGCCATGGGAGCTCTGGCCCAGACTTCTGAGACAACAATAGTCTTAAAGCCCTACAGTTAAAGGCAATAGCATAGGTCTTTCCAAAAACCCAAGCTCTTTCCCTCAGACACCTTTCTCCCTCCATAAAAATCCAAACTCCCTTCCTTCAGCTATAGTTTCTCAAACAAGACATTACTGGCCAGAACAAGTTCACTATCAAAACTCAAGTGAAGGTCACAGCTACTCTAGAATGCAAATCAAAATACAGTTTACAGACATGGAATCTTCATCAAACCACTTGGCACACAATTATTCATTTTGACATGTCTTTTGCAGGCATGGGCATAAAAGATCCCATGGTGACTGCATGGCACTGCAGCCTGTGACAACACACATTCAGATAACAAGCATACTTGCTCACAGCAGGAAAAAGCTGGAGGTTGGAGGAGGGGAAACAAAATCATCCAGCTTTTCCCATCCAACTCTTTGGTTCTAGTAAAAACACAACCTGATCCAGATTTCTGAAGTGTTTTGAATCAAGCCTAACAGCTATGCACCCACAGTGTTTTGGAGTTCTCTAACAACCAAAGTAAAATAAAGTGTGCTATATACTACAGCATCCCAAAAGTTCAAGGACATTCATAAAAACAACCTGGATACTCTGAAACACCTATGATTTCAGATCACCAAAGCCTGAGAAAAGGAAAACTGCATCAACCTGCCCCTTGCATTTTTCCAAAAATATAAAAGCCTGTATCAATTCTGAATTTCAGCAGATTGTGCAGGCTAAATATCTGAAAGGAAAACCTTTATTATAGACTTGCAGTTCAGAGCTTTTTGGAAGCAGCAACTCAGCAGGATAGTCAATAAGACTTGTAAATCCATTTACTGCATGTTTTAGATCAATTTCACTCCGAGTTCTTGTACAACATTTCAAACCTGCTGAACCTCATGAGACGTTCTTTTCCTGTGGTGCCTTTAAAATAAATCTCTGAATCATCAGAAAACATTGTGTTTTCCTTCAGAGCCATGACTTGTGACTGGTATTTTAAGCACCATTAAAACTAAGGAGCTGAATGTTGAAAATAAAGCAGTAAGTAGATCTTTCGCAAGTTCCTTCCTTTCTCTCCATACCATTGCTTTTATCTTATTTTCAAACAAGTGACTGATTCAATTTCTTGTTATTGTTCTTTTTTCCACTGCCAGATCTTAATTGCAGCCTGAAATACACTGCCTGCATGGACAAAATTAACAATGCATCAAAAATCAATAAAAACATGTGCAGCTTTTTACTTCAATTCACTTACCTGTGTTTAGCTTTATGACAAGTTATGGCTTGGCAAACGTCTTACCAGGGTCTGATTTTTCTTGTTTACATCTAAATCTGCTGTCACTACCCACTGCTCTTCAGTAACTTTCCTGAATTTTGCCTTGCATCTGTAGGAACGTTTTGAAAGCAACAAGGAAATTTGCTACAACAGCTGTGAGCTTTAGCCCCTCTCCTCTAGATCATAATACAGCAAATGAAATTCCAAGAAGGCGTTGGTCATGAGTTATTTTTGCCTCAATGGTTCAAGGGTCTTTTGAGGGGTGCCTTAAGGGATGAAAGAGTTATTGCTCTGCAGTATTTGAATGTTACGACCCTGCAGTATTTGAATAAGGGTACAGCTCAGAGTAAAAC
Source organism: Molothrus aeneus (assembly GCF_037042795.1). Classification (NCBI taxonomy): domain Eukaryota; kingdom Metazoa; phylum Chordata; class Aves; order Passeriformes; family Icteridae; genus Molothrus; species Molothrus aeneus. Next base: position 35,780,274 of record NC_089680.1, read on the forward strand.
CACCAAGCACATGCAAAGCTCTAACATCCCCAGACTGACACATGTAAGTACCTACAACTGTCTGTAAGGATCGATTTAGATTATGAGCTGAGTGCTGCCGCTAACTCATGGCTGGTCTGCACAGGAGGCAGAGTGAGGGGGGCCCAGGCTGGAGGCAGAGCGCCCGCAGCCGCCGCCAGGGTCACCGCGCGCAGCAGACGCCCGGCGGGTGCCATGCCAACAGGTTCCCAGGCTCCCAGGGAGCCGACCTGGGAAATGGAAATCACTCAGAAGGTGACTCTACAGTGAAGGTAGCCTGTGGGTGAAGCTTGCGTATTCTGGAAGCTGCTTCATCACTGTGAATGATACCTACCATCCACTAGCGATTGCTGGGCTTGGATTACTGCTGCTAGTGCACAATAAATTCATGTTACATAGACCCACAGGTCTCTGAACGGCTGATGCTGGTCTCCACTAGAGCTAGGTCAGCTTTTTCTATTAAATAACACATTTAATTTTGTCCCCCATATTACATCTGCACACAGATTTCAGTGTTTTCATTATTTAGAATTATTCACTGAATTATGCATGGGAACATCTTGCAGACTGCGTACTTACTTGTGAATGCTGTGCCACAACTACTGCTCAATAGCTGGACTGTGTGATTGGTCACCAAAGTAAAATAGAATTTCTTATCCCCAGACTGGGAAGTATTTTCAAGTTGCATGTTTTAAACATGAGAAAAATCAGTCACATGCACTTTTTACCAATACCTATAACATTTCCAATTCCTTTGTACATTCTTAAGAGAATAAATGTTATGTGTTTACATGTGCCATCAATAAAATGTGAAACAAAACTGCAACTGTAGGTAAATAAATAAAGTCAGCTCTTAGCCTTGTGGCAGAATGCTTACCTAGGAAATGGGAAATCTGTGATCAGCTTCCTTTTCAGCCTGAAGGCAATGCAGTTACATCCCTGCAGCTCCTGCAGGTCCATTCCTCCCCATCTGAGTCTTCCAAGTAGGGATATCCTTTACACTACACTTTGAAAGTTTTCCTCTTACGAGTCAAAATTATGAGTTCCCTGAAGCTGGTGGCTGGCGACAAAAAAAAAACCACAACAAAACCAAACAAAACCAAACAAAAAAAACCAAAAAAAAACCCCAAAAAAACCCCAACAAAACAAAACAAAACAAAACAAAACAAAACAAACAAACACCAAAACCCCAAACAAAAAAACCCACAAAACAAAAACAAAACAAAACCAACCAAACAAAAAAAACGAAAAAAAAAACAATAACCAAAAACCAACCCAAACAGCAAAAAACACAAAAACACACAAAAGAAGGAAAAAAATCCTAACCAAAAAAAACCAACAGCCAACAAACCAAACCCAATTCCAATCAATCAACCAACCAACCAAAAAACCAAAAATCAAACTACCAAAACTACTAAAAACAAAGAAAATCTGATTTTGTAACTTTGTAACCTGTTTGGTGGGAGACCTAGACCCAAGCCCAAGGCCCTTTTCTGGAGAAACCCTCTGAGCTGCAGTAAGGAGACAGTGGCAGAGGGTAGCCACTGTCACTGGCATGGTGAAAAACACCTTCTAAGCAGCGAGACCTGCTCACTCCAGGACAAAGGAGGTCACAGCTCTCTGTGGCCTGAGGGGATGTGGAACAGCCAGAATACAGCTCTGATTCAGGCACTGGGGAGGAGCAGGTCGAAAGGAGAATATCTGCCTTAATATCTCCTCCAACTGACTCCTGATTGGGCTTAGCCAGTGTAGGAAATTTGGAGCTGTGTTACCCTTCCCATTAATTGTCCAAGCAGGTCCTGTTTTGACTCTGAAACAGCCTGCCCATGATGGACACCTAGATCTTACCTAGATCTTTAGATAGTGTATGGCATATACAAAAGTCCCAAGCTCTGTATCTGGCCCCTTGGCCCTATTTTCAATTACTTCCCTCTTCTGGATATAATTATCTGTGACTCTCCCTGGCAGCTGGGGGGAAGTGCAGGATATTGTGGGGCCTCAGAAGACCTGACAGGAACCTTGCCTCCCTCCAGCTCTGCGTGCACTGAAGGGGACAGGGGAGGACTCCAAGGCCAGAGACGAAGAAAGGTATGAGGTCATCCTTCACCTTTCCAATGAAAAAGTAAGATTAGCTTTGCAACGAATACCTTTCTGGGAGGAGGAGGAAGGTCTTCAAGAGCTGCTATAGAAACAGAAAAGCCAAAGGTGAGGAAATGCCAGGGAGAAGGTGTGAAGGTAAGTTTTATAGAGAGGAAGAAGTATAAGCAATATTTGATAGGTACTTTTATATTATAAAAAGCAACAAAAGAGTGGAGCATGACAAAACCCAAAACCTGTGCAAGATCCCATGTATCTTATAAAAGTTATTGTTTTTGTATGTAGCAGCGGTTTAGCCTCAAAAAATTATGGTGGTTTCTGCACTATATCCTGTGCTTTGTTACCCAAAACATCCAATTATAACAGACAGTGACAGAGAGAAAGAGATATTGAAAATTCTGTCTGAATTTTTTTCTCCGAGTGTGCTTGACTCATTTGAACTACAAGGTACAATATGGTGTGAGTCTTTCTGTCTTGAATAACTGAACTCACACATATCTTCCATTGTCTACCTTTACCTGCAGTATCCACTGAACAAGAAATATTGAACATGAGGACAACACTGTGCAGCAGAAGGAGCTGTAGAGGAACAGAGCAAATCAGTGATTTGCCCTTGCAGCAAATCCATATCCACAGAGATTTCCTGGTATCGCTCCCTCTGTCATTGGGTGGGTTTCTTTTCACAGTCATACCTTTGCTTTATGGCAGTCAGTCCTTCCTTCTGCCTCTATGTTTTCCTCCATCTTGGCTTACATCTTCCCTTCTGCACTTTGGATTTCTCTTTGCTTATTGTCCTTCAGAAGAACAGTAAATCTCCTGGAGAGAGAGGTTCAACTTGGCTCATTTCTTCCTCAAAGAGAATGGAATGAGTCATTCTCTGGCCACGTTGCCCTCCCCTATCTCCCAAGAACCAGGAGAATAAGTTTGATAACCTCAGTTAAACATGTGCTTGACAAAATTATTCAAATTTTACAAGACTTAGCTGCTTTTTGTACAGACCTAAAATCTCAGTGTAATGTAAGCATGGTAGTAGCTGATTCCTTCTCCAGGGCTACCACTGAGCAAGAGCCAGGAGATACAGTGACCCCCCAAAGCTGCTGTTGTGGCCAAGGACCCCTTTCAGATAAGTGTCCCAGTAAAAATGGGGAGTGAAGGGCATAGGAAGCATCCCAAACCACTCCTCATTCTGCCTTGGAGACGGTGGAAGAAATCCCTTCTCCAGGGCCTGGGAACAACAGGACAATCACAAGTTACATAACTTCTGCTGATGAAGCTACAGTGACATTACAAGGCATGTTAAATTTGTTGGCAACACAGAGCTCAGATCTCCCGTCAGCTGGAGGAGTCCCACCCAGCTACTTGCCACCCTCCTAGGATGCTCAAATGCATCACCTCAAGCACATTCCTCCTGCTTTTTGCTGGCATTGAGATGTATTGTGTGTCAACATTAAAATGCAAATACGCATCCGGGCCTGGATGTTCTCCTGCTTAGCTGGGGACATGAGCACTAAGGAGCTTCTTGAGCAGTGCAGGTTCCAGCCACTCTAGCCACTTTCCTTTCACTGAGAAAAGTCCTGGGACACAACCCTGTGCACATAGACGCAGATGCTTTTGAATTGCCACCTGCACTTGGTTTCAAAACACAAATGCAAAGGACTGCTCCCAAGTTCAGGCCCCTCAAGGCTTTCATTTGAAGACAGCTCCTTGTATGCCCCTATTTCCCATCTGTAGGGCAAAACCCACCAGCTGCTGAGAAGCACAACTGACAACAATATCCACTGAAATTAATAAAATTTGGAAGTGAAGCAGCAGGCTCCAGCCAGGTAAATGAACACAGGGCTCTGTCAAATGGCAGGCCTGGTTCAGATGAGCTGCCTTGGGTGGCAGAATTGGTGGGGTGGGAGCTGAGGTAGTGATCATCACTTCTGGGGAAGAGCACCACACCCATAGCTCCCCTGCCCTGGGCACAGACATTAGAGACTGCTGTGGCAGAGCTTAAGATCTGGACATGAACAGGCACTGCCAAGCACACCTGTGCCCCCAGCATGGCTGGCTGGGCACTTGACAATGTCACCAAGCTGTAGCTGATCAAATGTCCTCTCTACAAGGATCGCCAAAGTCAAATGCAGCCTCAAGACAATTATCCACTCCTGGACTTAAAACAGGCCTTTCCCTCGAGCTGTATGAGTTATGGATTCAGTCAGTTCATTGGTGACACTGAGAAGATGTTTTTTGTTACAAGTCAACCTAAAACAGTTAAACCGGTTTTTGGTAAGGGAACATTCACAGTGGATTTAAATGTTTAATTCAACCTCAAAACAAGATTTCTTGGGAGGGAGTGGGGGAACGAGAATTGTGTCTTTTTCTCAAAATTAAGCAAAAAAAATAGAGGGGGAGTTGAAAAAGCTTGCATTGTCTGCCTTAACATGAAACAAATAAAGTTGCTTTACAAGTCATTTTCCTTCCCAATTTTAATGCAGTTCCCTATTCAGCATGAGAACAAAATGACTCTTTCTGTGATTCATTCTCATATAAATTCAAAGGGTTTAAAAATGTGCCTGATTTTGGAAAGTTTCTACATAATTTTGTAGCTCAGGCTAGTGTTCAGTTAGAAAGCTGGGTTCCAGCAAAGACTGCTGACTATGGGCAAGGAGAGAAATTCCAGGGCCTAACAGCAGTGGCCTAACAGCAGGACCAGTGTGCAGCGGGGAGTGCAACCTCAGAATATCTTCTGCAATGCTGGATGGGGCTGAGGAGGCAGGAAAAGAAAGAAAGGGAATTGGGAAGTTTAAAGAAACACAGGATGTCTAAGAGGCACAAGCAGAGTGATTCAGTGTGATTTTCTGGTAACAATGAAGTTGCAGGAAGGGTCAAGAGGCAACACCCACCCACAAACTTCCATCTCCTGAAACATTCAGAGAGGAGAGGGGTGGTGGGACTGGGGTCAAAGATTTGAAGTTAAAGTTCTTATCTCTAAGTAGCATGGCCATTTGATGAATCCATGAAATATTTTCCTGCCTCAATGTCTCAAGAATCTGTATTTCTGCTCTTTGTGGAGAGATGTTCAACCACACGTGCTTCTACACCTATGAGAAAATAGGATTAGACTAAAAAAACACCAGTAAACCTGTTACATTACATTACTTGTTACAACAAATTATTAACTATAATAAACATACTACATCACTGTACGCCTTTTAATGGCATACACAAATGATGTATGCCATTAGACATTCAGGACATATCCCTAGCTTCCTCAGTCCTGAACATGATACAAGAGCAGGAACAGAGTTCACAGCCTTAGCCAAAACAGCCAATAGGCCTGAGATGGGCCAGAGGCTCGATGGTCACTGAAGAATGTGCAGCACAGCTGTCTAGTCTATGAATGACCCTGTAGACACAAGAATTACATATTTGAGTTGGCAGTAAAAATATGAGCTCTTGGACAAAATATTCTTTTCAGCAGGAAAGAGTATTGCTGAGTAGAAGCGGAGGATGAAGTTTGAGCTGGGGCTGCAAAAGCAGGGTAGCCCAGTAATGCCAGTGTTGCTAGTCAGGCTGAGCAGCTGCATCTCAGGCTGGGGGAAACTCTTTCTCCCCAAGAGTACAGCATGAAAACATGCTTACTCCTGTCCCTGGGCCTGCAGCAACGTAAGCTGTTCCTTCAAAACTATAGTCCTAAATTCTGTCCTACCTACTTGACTAAAGTCAAAACTGGTTTGCCAAAATCTGATTTGCATCACCCTTGCTAAGAGATTCTGTGCAAGTCATTGTGATACACGTCTGTAGTGTAAGTGAAGAACAGATGCAGAATATTTAATGTTGCAGCAGAAGTATAAATTTTAGGCAGCAAGAAATATTTCTTTATCCTATTTGTGGATAGTATTTCAGTAGAGTAAATAAGAAAATATCCTGGAAAGTAAAGACTAGAATAAAACATGCCAAAAGCGTGGTCTCAAAAGATCATTAGTAAATTCTCTACTTCAAAGCCGTAATGGGGAAACTACATCATCCCTCTGCCATTCCATACAAAGAGTCTCTGTATGGGATCAATGAATAGGCAAGTGCAGCCAACCTTCTTGCAATTGCCTGCAGGTTAAGAATTTGGAAGTTGGTGGAAAATTTGGTATTGAGTCTGAGCATTCACTCACATCTGCACTTTAATGTAACAGCCTAAAGGAAGCATTGCTCTAAATTTTAAATCACAGTGAACTTGATGAAGGGCTTGATATGATCTATAGGAAAAGGTCAGAAAAGCTGTAAATGTTTATTTCCATGAGCTTAAACAAGTGCTTTCAATTCAGCTTTTACACTTTCATCTATGTTTTCACTCACAGTCTCTGCAGAACCCTTCTAGGGCTTTTCTGTCCCAAAAAATCTTTACCATGCATGCACTCAAAGGCAATGTATGTGGCATATAGCCCATAAGGCACCAGGGTAGTGAAATCCGCAAGCAACTCCATTGCAATTGCTAACTCCAGCACAACAGCAGAAAAACCAGCTGGGTGAGAAAGGGGAAGCTTGGACTCATTCAGAAACATTAACTCTTTTGGCAGGAAGGCTAGGGGCTATCCTGCTTTCAGCAGCAAATAATGAAAGATGCCTCAACGGTTGAGAAACCATGAAGAATATAATGGACAGCAAACCTCATGTGAATCATGCTAAAGACTGTGCACAGGGGATATGCACCTGGGAAGTGATTATACCGCATTGCAAGCCCCTAATATTTGGGAAGGGAAAAAAAGTAGAGAAAAAAATGAGAATAGAAAAGCCAGGCCATTATACTCTTCTCACAGAAAAGAGATGTTAGTAGGTTCTGAGTCACTTGTGAAGGGTTGCCGAGACTTCACTGGCAATAGGTAAAAGGGAACATTTTATTTGTCATTTGAGCTAGTTGGCTGCACACATTGCAAAACACAGATGTGCCTTCCCTACAGCATGCATAGGAATAACTCACTAGGCATGCCTGAGCTTCAGCTGTGCTCACTCTAGGCTATAAGCAGTATTGCCAAGCTGTGTTTGAACTCTGCTTTAATGGTTGGTGATTTGTATGGCCAAACTCTGGTTCCCAGAATGGGAACCCAGCACCATGAATTGTGCAGAAATTTGGAACTGTTGTGTCTAAAGCCAGGTGAAGTGTACACCCTCATTCTTGAAGCTAGCTAGCTGCTAAAATCATCTGGTATAGGGAGAAAAATAATGATGGGTACCATGGCAAGGTCTAATATTAATAATGACATGTGCTTGTCGAAAAAGAAACATTTAAAAGATAAAGGAAGTCTTTGTTAAAATGGCAAGAGGATTTTAAAAAACCACAAAACCTCACAAAAAGACCTGAGTTTATCCCTGGTCACACTGACACGTGGCTCCTCACAGCACTATTCCATATTACTTGCTGTGTGCACTTTCCTGACTAAACTGAATTTTGGAGTAGTTACATAACACACAGCCCCAAACTACCTGTCCAGTGACACGTACTTTTGTCTGACCCAGCTATTCTCTGTGGCTTGAGTGCTATTTAGAAAGCCATAGCAAGCATACTTGCAGAGCATGTGCTTCCTGGAGTTCAGACCCATGACAGGTGAATTCTTGGTTTAGTTTTCTCTAAACCCTCACCCCTTTTTCCATTCATGCTCTAATGCATGGAATTCCTGGTCTACAAAGCAAAGCAAGTAACCTGCAATGCAGCAGGAGGAAGCTAACAGTGAGTGTTCATGCCATGAATGTCAGATTGAACAGGATCAAGTCCAGGCATGAATGGCTGCCTACTTATAATTTGTTGAAGTGATGCTGCCTCTCAGAAGTATTTGCCATTCCCAGTTCTGAAAGGTACACGTTTGCTTATTTAGGCTTGCAAGCAGAAATTAAGTTAATAGGTAATATTTGGAAAACAACCACTCAAATAGGCTCTCTACATTTCTACAATGACTACTGAATATAGGTAACAACTATTTCTTTAAGCTACTTTGTTCCATCTGGCCAGTTTCTATGGAATACTTGTCTTTGTATTGGCTACTGAAAGTGAGTGATGATAGTATTCTCCTGGGTCAAAAGCAAAGCTCACAATGCCTACTGCAAATTCAAGGGCCTCTCATGCTGCAACAACAGGTCCACAAAGCTGAGGTGCTGTGGCGAATACTACTTTATCATCTAGGGAACCTCCATCAAAAAGAGGATGGGTACAGGGTGAAAGAGGATTGGAATGGTTTTCATATAAAGGTAGAAGTTCTTAGTATTATGGTGTTGGACAAGACTAACGTCTCTTGACTTCAAAGAATGAAGAGTTTCATATCTCAAGCATTTATTGCCAAATATTTGCCAGGATTTTTATCTTAGTACAACTGCTTATAGTGGCTCTAATGCTATGTAAAAGACTGTAGCAACACATCCCCATGGGTTTATATTACTATTTGGCTTCATAGTTCTTTCACTTCTTCATATAAATCATGAACTTCTTCAGACATGTCAGAGGCATTCAATTTCCTCAACTGCAAATGACAAATGAATAATAATACACATTGTTTACGTTTTTCCCCACTCCAAATTCCTATGCAGCTCTCCAGTGACTTCAGTTGATGCATTTGGTCTGGTTTTCTGCATGTGTCTTGCACAAAGACCATGAATCTCAGATTTCATGTATGAATACCAGTCTGTTTCAGTGCCACGCATAATGTATTCTGCTCATTTACTCTTAACTGTGAATGTAGTGGTTTTGCTTTCCCATTTAAAGGTAGAAAAATATTTGAAAATAAGGGAAACATTATATAGAAATAATTATTCATTGTTCTGTTGAACTTAGGCACCAAAGTAATCATGTGAGTAAATATGGAGCAAGACCACTTTGTTGGTAGTTTGTGCTGAAGACTGTGATTTCACCCTTGTTTCCCAAAATAAATAAAGCTAGTGCAAATATTCAAACATTCAAAAAGTTGTAAGCTATGTTTGTGGCAATTATAAATATTTTTACTCATGCTGCATATTAAAAGAACATCAGTGGAGGACCTCCTTGCATTTTGGGTAGGGCTGGCTGGAATAACTGGAGTCATACATCAATATAATTAAAGAGAGAAGCAATTCATTCTCTTGCACTCAATAGAGGTTATCATGCAAAAATGAGTTAGTTAAGCCAGTAAGACTGCCCCAGTCCTAATACAAGTTTCAGCAGCCTGTGTTGACTTTGGTTTTTCTGAGCACAGTTCACATCACTCCCGAATCAATATAACAAAGCAAAACTACACACTGTCCCAGTACACAGCCTAGGGGTCTTTGGACATGGCTCTTTAGTAGACTTCCTGCTGTGAGAGGAATCTCTCGGGTGCAATCGACCTCCTTTCCCTGTAAGATCTTGGCTGTTGGGTCACATATGGGTGAGCATAACACCTCCAAGTGACAGAGACACCCCTTTATCTCATCCTGGGAACTCTTATGAGCTGAAGGTCACACTGATGGTTCTCTAGCTTAAAAAAAGGTACTGCTGAAGGATCACCTGGGGACTGATTATGCTTCAGCAAAATGGGCATTAAATAACCTAAAGCATCCTCCAATCCGCCACCACCTGCCTCAGAAGTCATCACTAAGGGCAGCCTCTGCTTCCTCAGGAGAGAGTTGTAGTGCTTTTTGGGAAAAGTAGAGGCTCCTGTGTGGATAACTATTGGGAACAGTATCTTTTGCATGTGACTTCAACTGGAAAACTTTTGAATTGGGAATGACAATACACATTTCACGTCAACAGACTTTAAGACATTTTGAGCAAACAGACAAGATTCCTCAGTTGCCCCAGGTTTCTGGTTTACAATGCCATATTTAGTACTGAATATAATATGTAAGAAATCTGCTTTACCTGTAAGAAACTTGCCAAAAGAGTGCAGGATGAAGGAAAATTTCCATTCCAGCTAATCTCTTTAGAAGCCGTATCAAGGTGCTTCTCTCATGTCTCAATCTTGCTGTCAACTGAAAGATTCCTGTCAGCACTCAAGCCAGGAAAATTCCCAAAGCTTAAAACCTTAAGACTGCCCTGACTGGCTGCCCTCTGCTGTGTCCTGTAGATTACAGAGGGCTATTCTGGAAAAACAAAACAAAACATATGTTTAAATTATGCTAATTAAAAAGTCTCTACAAAGCAAACCATGGGGGGTTTTTGTCTTTTCAGAAAATGCTGCTCAATAGCAGTTATTTTCCACAGTCAGTTCTGCTATGAACTGAGAGCAGCATACAAATTTCCATATTTTAGGAAAGAACTTAAACTTGTTTTTTTCTGGAAAGGCACACAGGAGGAAAACAGTAGTCAAAATCATCTGAAGAAATTACCTCAGCTAGGCCATTTTGAGACTATTGTTATGTCATCCTAGTGGAAAAGGGTTTAGAAGACAAGTTAGTCACTCAGTACAGCTAAATCAGAAGCATCACTTAGTTTTACTGAGCCCAGACTGTGTTTAAACTGAATTCCCAATTGCATTTTAACAATAGACCTCAGAGGGCCATAGTCAGGGAATGTGGTCAAGGCAGAGGTCGCTCCTATCAGTATTACCTGAGTCCTGTTGCCAACACAATAGGATACCAATGGTTTGTGACTATATCCATCATTAGAGCAGTTTCTACAGAACAGATAAGATCAAAACAAAAGCTCCCTGACCCTCTTGCATTTCAGGATTCCATTATCTTTATTACAGAAATCCCTAAATGCAGCTTACTTCCCATTACGTATTTAAGTCCATGTTGTCTCTGACACTCTTTAATTTTCTCAAGATCTGAAAGCACTTTTTCTCATACTTATTAATTTTACATGGTACTTTGAGACAAGTTAATAATAGGATCCAGCTTATCCACTGCCCCGCTGTTGAGGAGCCAAAATGCATGGATAGCATACCTAGTACTAACAGCAATGCTATTCAGATAAAGTTGATTTTCTCCAGTTTTGTCAGAAAGTTAAACAACCTGCTGCTCCCAATCCCTCCAATTTTGCTCTGAGGAAGACAGTAATCAAAGTCACAAGTATTATAAACATATAATCTAATTTTCCTTCCAAAAGCTATATAAATTGTTATTGCAATTCAAATCTGAGGTTCATATGCTACCACATTGATACTATCTGTGCAGTGAAACACAGACTGATTAGCCAGAATATACTGCTCAGCAGAAGCCATTCTCCTTCCTTGGAAAGGTAACAGGCTCAGGACGGAAAGGAGCCACCAGGGAAGTGCCATATAGTTTTAAATAGGAGAAAGCTTTTTATTTCTGTGCCAATTCCAATACCTACTCTGAAGGCATAGGTGATTCAAGGAGACATGGGCCATACTGTGGTCTTCAGAAGACACCAGTGTAATAAAAAGATTCACCTGACAACTTCCATTCAGGTATTATTAATTATCAAAGGAAGCCACAAAGCAGCTTCCAATGAGTGATTTATTTGGGTAACACACCACTGCTGTATTTGTGATTAGTCTAAAACAAAATCTCATAATTATTTTCAGTTCTGAGGTTTAGTGAAGTAAACACCCACCTTTCACAAGAGTACAGCCATGTGTAAAGACTGGACACATTGCACAGTTTGCTTTTTGTTTCCACCTGAGTTACATGTTGTGAGTCCTCTCTGGGATAGCATTAGAGTGAAGAATAGGGCCCAAACCTGACAAAGTCATCTCTCACTGGGACTGATGCAGAAGGAAGGCAGGTTAGAGGGAAACCTAAAAAAACCCTGAGTCTTTAGAAGCAAAACCTAATAAATAAGATCATGGAGCTTCAGGATTTTGAGTTAAATGTTCTGGTGCCCTTTTGGAGAAGAAAGAGTATTAGATCTCCAAGCATGAACTGCAGACTTTCAGGAAGATGATGGTTTTGCAGAGACTGTCTAGGTTATGCTCCAGACTACTGCTGTCACCTAATTGTTTGCACCAAGGCATTCCTCATGCACATAGATCTGAAATCATAACCAGAAGTACTGCAGCTGAGCCCCTGTCTGGCTTATTGAAAGGACAGAGCTGCTGTTCACAGTCATGAACTGAGGGCACCCAAGATCAACCTGTGCTGTGCTGTGCTGTCCCAGCTTGCAGCTCGTGTCCTTGGCCTGAGGTTCTGAAGATGGCTTTGTTCTCCAATCTGTCCATCAACTTATTCGGTACCCACCTCCCCTGAGCCTTCTGGAGCCTGCTGAAAATTAGGAAGTTTCTGGGAGGTTGGCAGGAGAGATTTGCTAAAGATATGAAAGGAATTGTGTGATACTGCACCTCCATCAGAGGGGAAAGCAGTCCATTTTATATTAGATGGTTTTCTACTGCCCCAGTTGTAAAAACTACTGATCACACTACAGCTCAGAAGATACAGACAAGTCACTCTATTTTCTCTATCACTGAGATTTTCTTTTTTAATTTTTTTTAATGGTTTGTTTTGAAAGGGGACCTTGAAGATCATAGAGTTTCAACACCTCTGCTGTGGGCAAGGCCACCTTTAAATAAACCAGATTGCTCTGATCCTGAACACTTCCAGGTATACAGCATCCACAACTTCCTTGAGTAGCCTGTTCCAGTGCCTCACCACCCTCACAATTTTTTCCTAATATCTAATCTAAACCTACTTTTTTTTATTTTTGAAAGCATTTCTTCAGTGTCTTCGTGCCCATCAGTTGCTGGTTGAGCATCTCACCCCAAAGCAATATGGTTCCCTTTTTATTTACCTATGGCCCCAGAGGCTGACCATGAACACTCCCTGCCTTGCCTTTGAGCCTCTTCAGGGATATTTTTCACCCTACAGTCAACACAGTTTCAGCCCACATAGTTCACTTGGGGCACCAGGCTGCAGTGGGCTGCTGGCACAGACCAGGAGAGCCTGTGACAGAGAACATCCCGCTCTATGGGGAACAACAAGGAAACACAACAACCAACCACTGAAAAACATATGTTGTTTCTGCATATCATGCAAAAGAATGGAAAGACTGTGGTAGTGACACTAGGCTCAGCCATGTCCAACAGAATAGCAGCATTTCTGTGTTTAACCCTGCTGTTTGCTGCTTGTGCTGCTTTGCAGAGTGAGTATGTTATCCCCTGGGATCACAGCTCGAGTCTGAACTGCATCACTTCATGCAGGCTACAGATCTGCTTTGCCATCTCAAGTGTGACAGAGAAGCTTCATGCCCCTGAGCAGCTGTGAAATGCTGCACAGCTTCTCTGCTCCAGTCCCAGGCTGGCAGCAGCTTGCTAGGAAAAGAGAAGGATCCACTCCAAAAGTGCTCACAACAGCATGGGTGAAAGTTTTGGCTACAGCCACTGTTAAATGCATATTGTTGCCTACAAGACAGTCAGAAGCCCACTTAAATCTGTAAGAAAATGAGTAAGACACATGAATGTCTAGAAGCTAAGTTTATCATCGGAGGAATTTTAACAAAAGCAGGTGTAGTGGTTGCACTCAGAACACAAAGAACTAGAACAGTTGCTACACATTTGGATTTATTTCAGGACATAAGAAGTAGGGAAGAAGCTGGAAAAATATGCACTGTATCACACACAGAGGAAAAATTACATGTTCTGAAAATGGCTGTCATTTCTATATTGCAATTGTAAAAGCTTTTGGACATCAAATACATTATTTTGCTATATACTGGCACCAACGGAAGTGTCAGACAACACCCAGGGTTTCTTAGACGCCATTGAAGATTGAATTGGTTTGAAGAACAGAAATTACAAGCTTCACTTCAGGCAGAAGCCAGTATATCCTCTTCCAAAAAAAAGACAGATGTTTGTTTTAAACCCTTTTATGGTGGTGCCTGTTAGTATCAACATGCTTAAGGATGTGTTACTATTTTCATTATAAACCCCTGCTTTGAAGTGTTTTATAACTTAGCTATAAACATATGGCACTTGCAGGGACAGACACAACTCTTCTGTTTCTATATCAGGATTTTAAAGAAGTGTGCATGCACAAACACATACCTAAAACAATGTGAAAACAAACAAATCTTTAATGCAGTTCTGTAGCCCAAAAATTAACTAAATGAAAAGAATGAATTTTCTTCAGCCTCTGACATTTTTTCTTTCTTTCTCTTTACTTTTTACTTTCACTGCTCTCATGTTGTAGTCAATTATTATTTAAGAACTTTAAAAGCAGCTGCTGCTAGACATCATCCACTTCTTCTGAGGGTTCTAATACTTACTGCTGCAGGAGCTTCACCTAAAGAGGGGATCTCCCTTTTCCTCTCCATGCATATTTCTGCAGCAGTCCTGTAGCGAACCATTGGGCAAGCAAGCAAGCAAGTAGTCTGAAAACCTACTTTAGCAGGCACTTGAAACAGCTACCTTTAAACAGGAGAGTTTTTTAAGCACTTGGCTGAAAAGAGCTTTGATACATTTACAGAACATCAGTGAGTAAAACAGAGCTGTCGAGAAGCAATTTGTCTAAGTTTTATTTTTCACTCCTATTCTGCTTTTTATTTTAAGCTGTTATAACGAAACAAAGAAAATTAAATGAAAAGTTTCTCCATTTAAGAAAGCCTGGAGCTTCCCTCTCCAGCTTCCCTGGCACGCTCCCTGCAGCCCGTTTCCAAGATGCGCTGCGTCTCACAGGGGCATGGGTCACTCCAGGCAGAGCACGACAGGCTCCTCCAGGTTCCATTAGTGGAGCTTTGCAGAAAGGGGTGGAAGTGGGGATCACCCTGGCAGCTCTGGGCAGATATCCCCTAGGGTGATACACTTTGCACGGGCTCCCACCAGCTGCTGAAGGAATAGGCTGTGCACTCCACTGGGCATCTAAACCCTCTTGATAGTGAAGTAGTTTATGGAAGTTAACCATCGACCTCACTGACTACTCTCACACTGAAGCTCAGCTGTAAGATTCCATATCTTACTAAAACAGAGCTAAATCCAAAGACAATTCCAGACTTACATCTGGTCTTCAAGTTAGGGATCCCTGCCATAGGACTTCTAACCCATAGTATATAGAGTAAGAATTTATGGGAAAAAGCTCCCAAAAACCATATATATTTAGTCTTCTTGAATTACAACTTCCAGAGATCTGTTTCTTGTATGTGCTTCTGTAACATGAAAAGGACTCTGCAGTTATGCTGCTGAATATTAAATAAATGTAGCAAGCTGAAAACCACTATTTGGAAAAGTCAGACTTCAAGGATGCATTCCACTAGGCAAGGAATATTCTTTTCAGCAGAATTCCAAAACTCTATACTTTCTGAATTTAACCATAAATCCACAGTGTTGCAATTCAGTATTTTATTTATTCCCAATTCTTACCTACAGAAACTGCCAGAACTGCAGGCAAGTTGCAACATCTGCAGAAAGCCAAGAGCTGCACAGAAGAGCATTGGCTCCAAACAAAGGCAGCAGTCAGTCAGGCTCATGGATGGGATGGGAGGGCCCAACACAGGGAGGCTGTAAAGAAGGTCTGTGATCTCTCAGTCACATCCCATGCACAGGGATCATGCTGCCTGAAATCTTTACCACCATCTTTCTTTGTACAGCAGAGAAGCAATTAGTACTAGTGAAAAGAAGGAAGAAGCATTTTCTCCAGGGCTACCTAAGCCCATGGGTTACCAAGACATGGACTTAAGGAGAGAAACAAAGATGCTGACTCATTGTTTTGTTCCCCTTGCTGCCCTCTGGCCTGGCCATAGCATGCCCTTGCAGGCTGTTTGTGGATATGGGTATCACCTAGCCAACTCAGATGGTCCATACATTGTTCCACAAATGCTTCACTCAACTGCAACATCTGAAGAAAACTTTGGTCCATGGATAATATCTGTGTCTGGGCTTGGACACCCACATAGACACACACATTGCCCCCACACCATGAGGTGAGTCTACATTTGTCTCCGCTGAACACGCTCACCGTAAGTCCACACTTGAGTGGCAGCAAAAACAAAACCACTGTGAAATTAGTAGCAAATTCAGGTCCTGAACTCAGCAGATACTAAAGCTCAAGCTTCTGCTCAGAGCTCTCAATGCAGCTGCACTTCTCAAGCACCTCTCCAAATGCTAGAAATGTGTTTTCATTTTATTTCCTATCACCAAAAAACAGAGATTTGGGATTGCTGCCAGTAATGGATAACCTAGATGTATTTTAAGTAATGCAGGGTGAGCAATGAGATAGCCCAGTGTGATTGCCAGTGTGGCAAGTGTGCCAGAAACACACTGCTCTCCAATTCAGCAGCACAAACAAGGGCATAAACCAGCGTTTTCATACTGGGCTCAAGAGTCAGTGCTATTTTAGGTCATCCAATTAGGTCTCCTACACACACTCACAAACTGTATACAGACCATTTGGGTGTTAAAAAACTGGCAACTAAAATACAAAATTATCCTGTCTGGGTAACCTGAACTTTTTTAGGAGTGGAGAATTTGTGCCTTGGCAGTGCATATGCTTAACGATGGATGCACTTCCAACTCTTGCCAGTAATTACTGTTTTCTTGACTTTATTCTTTCTGATGGAAGACCAAATACTGTGAATTACTGCCTTAAAAAAAATTTGCTTTTTAGCTTCTGGCTTTTATTGCCTGCATTTGCTGTGCAACGAAGTCCAAATGCTCACAAAATGAATGACATCAAACTCTGGTTAGTGCCACATTGCTTCCTCATGTGCCATGGCCACTTCTTCCACAAATGAGGATAGCACATACAGCCCCTAATTACCTGTGAGGTGCAATAACTTAACAGTGTTAGGCTCAAGGTTTCCATGCAAAGTCAAAGTGAACCCAGTCTGGACAAACTCTACTCGCTACACTAAGGTAATGCGGTCCAGCAGTTACTAGAGGAACATGACATAACATTGTATATATCATGTGACTGGTGAGATTTAAAAAAAACCAAACTGCTGAGAAACAGGAAAAGTCCTGGGTCATTTCAGATGGAGAATACAGTGATACCTGGGAAAATGCAGGCAGTGAAACCAAAGCCACTATGAAATAGTTAAGTCTTCCTCACATGGACTTTCCTTCACATAAAATACTGAGAGTTTCAGAGCAGATGAAAACTCTTGAGTACAGTCTCCCTCTACAATCACCACTCCAGAAAACAGTACTTAAGTTTCGTTTTCAGTATTTGGTATCATCTCACATTAAAATTTCCAAACATGTCTATTAGGCTTCTCAGTTTCTCATTAAACAATTTAGACAAAGAATATGAAAGACCTGCTAAATTGCTAAGTAGCAGCCAAGCCAAAGGCCTTGTAGCACACAGTGGTTTTAAATTGGACTTCAGATTTGCAAGAATGGTTGGAGAGGCCATTTTTCAAAACTAAAAGTCCCCAGAATTGGCAGCATGACAGAAGTGGAGACAACCTCCTCTAAGATGTAGAAATTGCAGGCTGCTGAGAAAAAAGTATGCACTAGGTCAGACATTTATATTGACAAAGAGAACTGGTGGAGCAAACACATCCTGAGTTATGAGAGTCTTCCCATGCTGCATCTACGCCATATCTGGAATCAGTCATCAGGTGGCTAGAGAGAAAAAGGTTTTAAGTTAAGGAAAGAAAACACCACCCAAAAATATCTCTTTACCTCTCTCCCACCAAAATCACTGGAGAGGGGTGATGGTTGTCACAATGGTTGGTGTTAGTGAGAGCTGCCTTTCACACCTCCATGTTGACAGTGCAACAGGCAGAGTACGAGTGTGATGAAATTCCCCTCTTAAGTAAATTTTCTCATTTCAGGAACAAGTTAACATGTCTTCCATTTTGGTGTTTATTTGGGATATTTTTAATTAATCTACTGATCTACTAAACATGTTTGAAGGATAATCAGAGGCACAAAAGAAGTCATGTTTTCTTCAGAACCCACAATTTCCATTCATTTAAGTGACCAGCTGCTGTTCAGAGTTTTACAAATGGGATCTTGCTGGGAAAGCATTTTATGTAATTTTCTGTGTTGCAACCTTGGCCTCCTGAATTGGTTTGGTTGTGCTGCTCAGGGCTCCTCAAGATATTGGCAAGATGGCTCAAGCAAGGCCAGCCTTTGACCCACAACCTGCCTTCTCAGAGGCAACAGAAGGCTTTGGGACATCATTTCGTAAGAAATGAGTTGTCATCTGCCTGACTCTTGCCTGGGAATTGGAAAAGCCAGGCACTTTCGTGTTACAAGTAGACATGCTGCTTAATGCAATATAGATTGTCTGAAAATGAAGGCCACAAACCTCAAATGATTTTTCCTTCCCACTGACCAGGCAGAATTTGGCACTACTTCTCTTGCTACTTTTTTTCTTATAACAGGCTTCTCAAAAGTGTCTGCCAACATTAGCCTTGATGTAATTCCAGCAGCTTCACCAGAGGAATATTTAGCTCTGTCCTTAATCACCCTCATCCATTTTTTGACTTTGCAGAATCCTTCTGTGAACAGTGATGTGCCTTTGATGCCTGAGACACCAAACCAAGACTTCCCTGTGGTCAGACATACAATTCCAAGGTCAGAGTGGTGGAAAGGCAGACAGTGCTAGTTTTGCACGTCAGCGTGGCTGCTCCCTTAGGCCTCACTGAAGTCACCAGCCCCTGCATCAGCTTGCCCTTCCTATTCACTGCTCCATTCTTCCAACACCACGGACCATGGTTACCAATAGCTCTGGTGCTCATTTTACATCATCAAACCACAAGTACATCACCTTTCATGTAAACATTTTTCCAAATACGAAGCTCTTTAAATGACATATGCAAAAGGACAAAGGCTAAAGAGGAAGAAAAAATATCCCAACAATTAAATGCATTTGTTACAAGACTCAGCAAAAGATGACTCATTGGGTGGCCTCATGATTGTGGTACTTCCTAGTCATTATTGTTCTTTACCTAAAAAGCTATGGAAATTAGTCAAGGTTGGCTTTAGAAATAACTTGTGCTTTGTAGTCAATATGTGTTAATAGAAATCTTAGGTCCTATGACCTTGGAGTTGTCTGCAAATACAGCAGCTGACACAATTTTCTTTTTAAGACAGATTCTTTTTCTCAGAGCACACAATTCTCTATTTTTAGTAAAAGCAGGGACACAGATAACACCATAAAGATGGACTGCAAACATTTCAGCTGACAGGTAGGTGCTACTTGATGCTGATTGTCCAGGGTGTTAGCAGAGGCAAGAGTTACCTTCCCATGTGCAATATGGAGAGTACACTTCTCCACAGGAGGCAGATCCCAGCAACCTCCTCTTCAAGTAAAGCTGTATCTGACACTTTGTTGTCTCTCCAATTAAGATTCTTACAAAGCTTTTCATTTCACATTCATACAGTGAATAGTATAGTCCTGCCTGTTGCAATGCAAGGGCTAGCAAAACACTTTCTGGTTTATGCTCCTTGTTTTTCCACTAATCCTTGCACTAAGTACACACTTTACACGGGGCAAGCATTTAAAATAGTGGAAAAATATTTGTCTCTGAATACTTTATCTCTAGTCAAAACTGCAGAGCAAGAGGACACCTGAGGGTATCAAGCTTCTTAATTCAGGTAAAGGTATCAGCTATACTGCTACTTTTCCAAATCATATCCTCCATTAAAATTAGATGAACTCCTATAACTTTTGTTTTTAAAGCAGAAATGGAAGGTTGTATAATTTTTCAGTAAAAAAACCCCAATTTTTACAAAATCACTGAGATGAAGGCATCTCAGTGAAAACAAATTACTGCAAATTCACTCTAACTACACCTCAGAAGACAAAATTTCCATGTAAGCAGCGCCCCAGTTTTGCTGCACTTGTTACTTACACTCACTTACATGGAAATCTGAATTGGTAAAAACCAAACCAAAACCAAAACTGAAAGGAAAAGCTCGAACTAATTTGACAGAACACTAAAGAAATATTAAAGAGTGACTTTCAGACTTTTGAAATCCTCTAGCAAGAGCCCTCAGGCCTTTCTTTTTTTGGTGGATTCCTCCTACCTTCACAAACTGAGGGCAGGACATATTGAGACATGTTTACTAGAGAGACTGGCCAAGTCTCTGTTAGTCCTTGAGGGCTTGTAATGTGGTGTGAACTGCACTGCACAGCACCAGTGCAGGCACAGAAGAGATTTTACTCAGTCATGAAAATAAGCCAAATAGAATTCCATCAGTTCTGCAAAAAGCAGCCATGTGCTGTGCTTGTCCAAACCAAGTGATAACTACCACAACTGCATTTAATTCTAATGCCTGGTCTTCAAAAAAGGCTTCAATTTTGCAATCTAAATAATCCAGAATTATCCCTACTGTGGCATTATTTGTAAAATTAGAAAAAACCGAAAACAACTAAAACATCCACAAAAAAAGCAACCATGTAAACCCTATTACAAAATGAAGTGATACTTTCTCTTTTCCTTCCTGTGCTACTGCCCATGACAGATAATTCATCTAGGACAAAGTAATGAACCAAAAATGCAATGAAAATTCAATACTTGGAAGGAATTTAAGTCACGGAATGTCACAGAATGTTAGCACAATTAGGTCAGGACATCTCAGCTGTTAGCAAGACTTGGTAATAGACTCATATTTTACATGACAAATTGTACAAGGATTCAGACCTTTTCCTTCTTAATCTTCAGTGACGCAAGCCTCACTGTCAGAATTCATGGTTACACTGGTATCTCTGTTAGTTGGTGCTGCATACTAATTCTCTTTTGAGCTGAAGATACTAAAAAAAAAAAAGGAATTGAAAATTATCAGATCAAATATGAGATCAAGTAACATTCCTAAGATGATTAAATAGTGGTAAAGCAGAAAGCTCCTCTTCAATTTGCAACCATGTCATATTCCATTACTCTCCAAGGGCTCGAAAATTCACACAATTCCTATGGAGTCAGGGCTCCAAAAAATAGAAATATCACCTATCAGCTGATGAGCAAGAACTTCACACTGTGTGGAATGAGCTGCATGACTCAAAATATACAAAACACTTTAGAAAAGCCAGTCGATGAACAGGAATAATTGTCCTTGAATACATCCAGAGCACATCTCAACTCTCATGGCCACCCAAATAATCCAGAGCGGAAACACACCCACACACACCTCCAGAATCCTACCAGGATGGTACATCAAGGCTTACTGTTTCATGTAAAGAATACATCTCTCCCAACACAGGCAGCATTTGGCCCCTTCTCTCCTTACCAGGTCTTCTTCCACCAGCAGCTACAATTCCTCAGCAGAGCTTCTGAGGAACACAACATTTATTTCCTGGACTTGGTGGCTGTATTGCATACCACCACACTGCAGTGAAATCGTTAGATGGGCCTTCATGATCTATGAACACAATTCAATTCCAGTAACAGACACCATTAAAGGAGGCAGAATCAACTTTCAAAAAACTAATTTTAATCAAAACAAAAAAATTGTTGATCATTAACAAGTTTATAAAACAGTGATTTAGTTACATAAATAAATTGATATCAGTGTATCAAATCTTAATTACTTTCAACTTCATGAGCATGTTTACATGGGTGATGAAGTACAACCTTTTTACCTATTATAATAAATAAAATGGAGAGCATGAAATAGTTTTTCTAAACAAAAATACCTACAAACATACCTCTAGCATGTTCTCTAATGAAGGGAACAAGAGACACTGGACAACTTTTGCACCAAAACATAAAACTGCTTTAAAAAGCACAAGGATACAGAACCATCAGCTAAAGTAAAGACACTATACTGTAACCAAAATTGGTATTTAATAATATAATGAACAGTTTGGTAGTTAGATCTCCAGTTTGGTTATTTTAAAGCATTAAGACAAGGCAAGATAGAAGGCTGCTTCTGTTTGAGTAATTCTAGAGAAAATAAAATATATTAAAAAAACAAACTGAAAAGTAGAACAGTCATACCTACACAACTTTCTGTCCTGCACAAAGTCAAAATACCTATGCAGAATATATATATATAATATATATATATGTTATTTGTGCACAAAGGTTAGCTTATTATTAGCTCACTGCAAAGGCGTTACATATCATGTCAATAATTTTGGAAAACATTTTGCGTTTTGTGTCAAAAAGGATATTCTTTAAGTCTTCTAGGCTAGGAGGCACAAACCCCAATTCTGGCATACTGTATTCTTAATGCTAAGGCTTGCTGCTCTGGCTGTGTATTTTTTGTTGTCCCTCTTTACTATAGTGCCTGTTACAAGCATGTGTGTATGTGTGTATACATATATATGTATACACAGGTTGTATAAATATATATATATATAAAATTTTCCCCAATAGGTATCAGTCCAACCATGCAATCCAAAAGGTGGCTCTGCATAGATGCCCAGCATATAGTTCACCACCTGAGCCAACCCTGAAGCAAGGCGCACTTTAGTCCTTCTGATAGGTTTTTTTTTGTTTAAAACCAAGCTACTGCAGCTTCAAGTATTTTGCATTACATAGATTTTTTTATAAATTAGTTAATGTTATATTTTTCAATATTCAGACATATACTATAATATATATACAGTACAATAAATGCTCTCATTCTTTTTTTAATTTTTTTGTTAAATCCCTGAGAATGTATGTTGACAGTCGCTAAGTTTCCACATGCACAAGCATTGTGTGCCATGCTTCTGGATGAACAGCACTGCAAAGCCACGTGGTCAGCCTTTTAACTATTAGTATCTCATTTGTTGGTTTGTTTAAATATGCTGAAATGTAAGGATGAGTTACAAAGGAGTAAAGCTGAATCCATTCGAGGTACTTATCACAGGATGGAGGTGTTTTGTTTGGTTTTTAAAGCCATTGCAATATATGTTTGTTTTTGAGGCTGTGAATGTATACAGAAAGAACAGGAGAGCAATGTGGGCTTTTGCCACTTGACAACATATACTCAGTGTAAACCAAACCTTTTTTAACCTCTCTCTCATACAAAACAGAAAAAAGAAAAGAAAATTAAACACACAAACTTTCACAACATGACAGTTTAGTTTGCAAACTCAATATAACTATACACATATAATACCGGTGTGGCTCTGTTTCTTTAAGTTAAAAAGGATACAAAGGCAGGCTCAAGTAAAAACAAACCACCCCCTCCCCCCAGTCCCCCATTCACACATTTTCATCAACCAAACCGTTCACGAACCAGCATCATCAGTTTCTTTTTGCCTTTGTAGATTTGTTTTAGGTTGTCAATGAACTGTGTAAACTGGATGTGACCATCATGAGCCATTAGGAAGGTCTCTCGTGCCTTGCTGAGGAACTCTATAAACTCACTATAGTGTCGTGGGCTGATGTGAGTGAGACGTGAATGAGTTGTATTAATGTAGGCTCCGATCGTGGCATCCAAGAGTTGCCGTAAAGGGGCTTTGTCCAGTGACATGAGCTTACCAGAGTTCCTCCTTCCATGAAGTCCCACCATGCCAGGAGTGGTCAAAGTACACCTACGCAAAATGTCCGACAGTACTGTTGCACACTTGACACTTTTGACCACCAGAGGTATTATAGCTGCTAGCTCATTTTTCCCAAGGGAGTGGCTGAGCGCACATGCCCACAGAACGTCATTAATGGCAGGGTGTGTGTCCTGATTGTAACTCAGGTTGAGATGTGTCATGGCCAAGGTGGCCAGCTTGTAGGCCCGCATGGGGTAACCCCGGTGCTCCATGTATCGTGCTATGGTAAAAAGCTGCGAGTAGCTCATGCCAGCTGTAGCAGCATCTAGAACGATTTGGTAAGCGGTCTCAAAAGCTATGTGATCCTTTTCACATAGGGTCAGTGCAGAAAGGGCACAGTTTTGAGGATCCTTCATGGCACACTGTAGAGCAAGCGTCCTAGCACTGCCAGCCAGCTTCTCCTGCTGATGGCAGTCCAGATGCAGACGGACAATGGTGCTGTTGGACATCACTGTTGTAGCAACAATACTAGTGGCTTCTGTTGGAGTGAAAAGTGTAAACCAATTTTGCATGATACTATCCAGTGCGTAAACACCTGGGGGAGAGAAAGAAAGGATTAGTCACAACCGATAAAACCCAGCAGAGAGAGATGTTCAGCAGGTTATACTTCCCACAAAGTTGAAGAGGTTACCAGTACATCCCAGCAAGAAAGGCTCACAGACAGCATGGCTAGAAAAGAACATTAAAACTAAGCCTACTGTACAAACTCTGCAGCAATCACATAAACCCAGAAAATAACAAAAATAGCCTGCAAATAAGCTTTGATCTCCTGTTGTGACAGCTGAGCTGTTTAACTTAAGACAATTTGGGTAAAACATTCTGGCTCATTTCGTCTCATCATCTCACTCAAAAGCAGCCCTCACCTTGCACACAACAGCAATTGCAACCTCTTTTCTCACTGTAAATCTCAAGGCACAGCACAAGTGAAAAGTAGGCAGAATGGCTTTCTTAAGAGAACACCACGGCATACCTTAGCAGAACTTATTAAGCACACCTTAAAGCAATCAAATTCATAAGTACATGATCATCAAGATCCTTATTAGAGGAATACAATAGGCAATATGAACTACTGGATATTATATTTCTCAGTGCCACTGTATTCCCAGTGTGTTTTGCAGGCGGAGGAAGCACTGACTGATGGGTTCCATAAATTGAACCTAGAATTAACTGGAGTGCCTTATTGCTAGAGGCAGTTTACACACACTTGTGAGCCCACCTAAACCACACACAGAGGTCTTTATTTTCTCTGCAGGACTCTAATGCTTTCCATGCACCCCACCACTCATTTGCAGCAAACCAGCATAGCCAGAGAATAGGGTATCTTCATTTAAATAAACAGATTCCTAGCATTACCATATTGATTCTTTAGTGTGTTGATTAAGTCTCAAGAGTACTTTGCACGACATTTTAGGTTCTTTACAGGACACTTCTATTAGAATATGTAAACCAATTTGATGCAATTTTAAATCCAGTATTTTATTTGCTGAGATGCAGCTGCACAAAATAATACTCAGGCACTAATATCTGTAAGATAACCTCAGCAAAAATTACATTAGCAAAGATATAAAAGCAATAAAACAAGAGCATTGCATGAAAATCTGCAGACACAAACCACTTTCTGGCTGAGAGCACACAAAAGCAAGCTCTATTTCCCCATGCTATTGACAACAATATATGGCCAGCTAAGCATAAAGCAAAGAATGAATTAATCCAGAGAATAAGCAACAGCAATCTTCCTAAGTTCTGAAACTCAAGAAGCATCTGTGCAATACAATCCAACTCAGATATATAAAGAAGGAAGAAATACAACAGAAAAACATGCTCTCCAGAATTACCCTTACTGACAATTAAAATGGCTCCATTATCATAAGTACTTAAATTGTTCCCATTAGCATTGCTGCTGATTTTTGATTTTATTTTTTAACAGCTATACAGGTTTTTATGCAGTCACCTTCACTTTCAGACCCTGCATCCTCATTTTGAAGATGGTAAACCTTAACACAGAAGATTTATGAGATGCCTCATGAAGACAGGAAGGAAGTCTATAGCAAAGCCCAAAATGATCCAAACATGCTACTTGAGAGAGCACTGATTTCCCACTTCTGTATTGAGTATGATGGGTATGCTTCCCATAGGTTATGCACACCTCCAGCTTATGGGGGAAAGCAGTCACACTGCATTACTCAACTATTGTCTCACTTGCTTTGTGCCTAAAAACACTCACTAATCACTGCCATAATGTGTTCTCACCAAAGGAATTTTAGAGATGAACATGAAGTGGGAGGCATTTGCAGAAATTGGGTGTTGACAAGGAAGATCAAGCCCTGTAAGAGTAGCTGACAAGAGAAACATTTCAGAACATACCTACTTCTGTTGCACATGTTACCAACCACCTCACCATTTCCCGCCGTCGCCAATTCAGTGTTGACAGTGTCATCCGCATCACCTGTTAAAAGAACACAAATAAAATAAAATTTAAGTTGCAAACCAAGGCCATAGACAAACAGAAAGGGATTTTCAAGTATTCAAACACACTGGAGTTAAAAATGATAGCCTCTTGCTCTCTCCACTCCATTTCCTCTTTTTCAGCTGATATGTCAAACAATTTGAAAAACTCTGATTGGGTATTTTTGAACAGCATACAGAGAGTAATTCCAACTGCAGACCCTTCAAGGATAGAGGACGGAGACTGTTTTATCTGGAGGTAAGAAAAAACCCTATCCCATAAAAAAGCCTTCTCCCAAGCAACAAAAATCAACAATCAATTACCAGTTATTGAAATTCAATTATGTAACATCTCCTCCCTCTATGCACAAGTATATCGGTAATCATCGTGTGATATTCCAGGGCATATAATTGTGGTAAGTAGTCAGGTAGTGGATACTGAACACAGACAACCTAATTACAATTAAGGTGAGGAGGAAAGAAGGGGGAATCATCTATAGGCCACTAGAGACAATGCTGACACTGTTTCTTGCAGGAAAAGCCTTACTGTAAGAAACTACACAGCTGGGAATTGCTGGAAATTACACTGCTATGCATCTTCCTTCTGGAAAACAAATCTTTAAGATTCTTAAAACACCTTTGCTTAAGCTTGGAACAGAATAGTGGGCAAATTCTACAATAGTTCCAGTTTGTTGGGTTTGTGACATTACTTTCACTAGATTGTGCTGAAGATATTCTGATGACACTGTCAACCACAAAAGAGTATCCATGAATACCCAAAGTGTTCTGTTTCCATTGAATGATACTTGGTGAAAACTTGAGGTGACACACAGGTCAATTGTAAGGATTTTTCTCTCTCTCACATCAACATTTAAGGCAAATGAAACAAAGAGATTTCCACAGTGACCATGGAAACATGAAAGCCTAACAAAGCATACAGAACCTTCAGCTTTTTAATTAAAGATTTTAGTACCTTTCTTCAGCATAAGAAGCAACTGGGAAAATATCCTTTCCCCAAAAGTCTGTGGAGCTTTATTTAGTGAACCAAAGTAATAAATGGTTTTCTGATCTTTGCATGTTTTTTTTTTTAAGAATTCCCTGAAGAGGGATGGAGATATTTGTTTTTGTTGAAATGAACTGCGTAAACTCCAAGATTCAAAAGTGTCAGGTAATATTCACTACTTGTCTGGCTCCTTTTTGCTTGCAAAGTCTCTCCTCAGAGCCTGAAAACTGATCTGCAGTACTTGTACACCTCAAGCACACTCAGATGCATCTGACTATACCAGAGTTTGTGGAATACAGGATGCTTATGGAAGTGAGAAGGCTGGTGTCAACATGTTCTGCCTTAGCAACCAGTCATTATGGCTGACCTTGGCTTTCAACAAGCATGTATCAATTCTCATTTTTTAGGGGAAAGGAAGAAAAAGAAAAGGGAAAAAGCCCTGAAGACCATGCAGAAAACACAGTGCATTTCCAGCAAGCAGAGTAATTTTACTTTCTAGCCAGTCCTACATAAAATCCTGAACCCACCACACCGGTCCTCTCTCATCCCTGAACAGAAGAGCGCAGCCAACAAATGCCAGCTCTACCTTCCACTTGAATGGCACAAAGGGACTGTGCAGATTCTTGGTCTGTGTTTATCAGTACATTAAGCCTTGTAGTAGAAAATAAAACTTAAAACCAAGTCCAGACAGAACCCAAAGACAGTATCCTTTCCTGTGCTTAAAAGCTACATGCACCAACATTGCATCAAATTTCTTTCTTCTATTATAATAACAACAAATGAGGGAAATACCTGAAGACCCAACTCCAGAGAAACTTTCAGAAGAGTTATGTCTGGCAAGCTGTCCATGAGTGTGGCTATTTTAAATGCATCCTGGGCAAGTTTGAAGATGTGTGATGAGGAGTGGATATTTTTCTGGATGGATTCTAACACTGTTTCCAGTCTCCGAACATCACCTGCGCAGTGTAAACAGAATCATCAAAATGGAACAAGCTCTCAAAACACCCAGAGGTCCATTATATCTGAGCCTGACATTGCTATGCAATAGTATGATGTGTCAATTACACACACTCTGTTTTTAGATACCTTCTATAATTAAATTGCATATGAATGAAAGATATAAGAGACCACAAACGGCTCTATCTGAAGGTGTTAGTGCAGCACGGGGCCAAAAGTCACTGATTTCTGAATTTTAGAACTGCCTTGTCCACTTCTGTGTCTCACAGTCAATGTCATGTGTCAGGAGAATAAAAAGCTGTCTCATCAGCCTCATCTAGTTCATCTAGCTACCCGATAACTAAATTAACTACTATGCTAGAAAGTTACATGACAGATTTAAGCCAGTTCAGTTTGTTGTGCCCATTTCAAACTATTGCCAGACTATGATCTGGACTCCTAAGCATGAGTATTATGATCTGTTTACCCATGCAATAGTAAAAGCACACATTTAGTTGAGCACATAACTGACAGCAATGTACCTTTGGCTGCTGTTAGCATGGTTGATGCCAGCTCACACTGCTGGGATTCAATATGACTTAGGGTGAACCAGCGGGGATACCGGTTTGGAACAACAGATGCAATGTGGTGAGGGCGGGACAGGTCTCCTGAAGGAGCTGTGGATTCCAGTACCAGCAACCTGAAATAAGAAAGAAATCATCTTTCATTAAACCACTATTACATTTGGTTGCTCATGAGCTAAACTAAAGCTGCAAGAATACCTGGTATTGTCTATGAAATATGTTTTTTCAGTTTCAGAAAAAAAAATTGGAAAACCACTTCTCTTCTTGCGGAATCTCAAAGTTCATTTGCCAAACTTTCCTATATCAATAGGCATTTTTAACCTACCAGTATTTTATAATGTACCCTAATCAGATGTTAGGGTCCCAAACAGCAATGACAGAGAAGTTTCCTTTAATATGACTTTAAGACTCCATTTTCTCATTAAGTATTCATCAATCAACAACAGTCTTACCCAACAAGGAGCATTCATCCTTAAAAATTTCAAATTATCGTGTTGTTGACTACTACAATCCAAATGACAGCCCACAGCAAAAATATAACCTTACTGCCCTTGCAATACACTAAATACTAACAGTACATCAGCTACTCTATAAATGTCAGCACAAAAAATAGGAGAGAACAAAAATAGACTTTTTTTTCAATACAGTTAAGCATTGTTTCAGCATATGAATGGTTAAATAAATAGTAATAAGGCCATGTCCAGAAGAAAAGCTTTCCAGTGCTTAGCTTCTTGATGTCTCTTAGTATCTGAGGTCTGTTTCTACCAGCTTTCATATGCATGGGATTATTTAGAAGGAAGTGATCTGTGAGGATCAAGGAAGTTGCATCTCTTTGTCCACAAAACTGCAACTAAGTGAACACTGAAAATCCAATGCATTGTGTTTTTTTCAGTGACAGACTATTTCTTATAGAATAAGCCCATTTAAATGTAAGTTACAATTTCTTATATTTAAACAAATACCTAAGTTCTGTAAGGAGCTGTGGAGTATGTTGGGGTTTTTTTTGCATTAAGATGGATTTGACTTCCATCAGGTTTTTTTTTAGATTCCTGAAGCATATGACATATTAGTAAAATAATAATACAGTATAATAATATACTTAAAGAATTCACTGAGAAAGGTAATTTTGAATATATGGAAAGGCAACTAGCAGGCACTTAAAAATACAACACACCACCCAAATAACTATCACACACATGTAAGTGCATGAAAATAGAAAAAAACCCCCTTGTATCAAGTCAAATCTATTCTCCAGCAGCACAAAGACACCTCTTTATAAATATATTCAAAAGCTGATTTTTTCCAAGCAAGATTGAGTTTGCAGAGATGCATTATGAGATAGCTTCAATGAACAGAAAAGATCCTAACTATTAAATTAAGAAAGGGATTAGTAGGTTATGAGTAAGAGTAAACAGCCAAAAAGCATGAAAGAAAGGCTGTTTTGGAGAAATCTTTTGTCACTTTGCTTTTAACTGCCAGCTTCTGTGCTCTTTTGCCGTGAAAGAGATGTGCTGCTGTGAATTGGTGGCTTTCACACAATTTTGGCAAGGTTAGGGAACACCAGAAAACCACATGTAGATTTAGCATTCTTAACTTTTTTTTTCCCTTTGAAACATCAATTATTTAGTTAGGTTTTAGCAAAACTACCTTGTGAATAAACATCACCATTAAAGTCTGGGTCCCAAAGCCTGGCTGAAATTCAGGCTTAACAAAGGATCAAACCAAACTAAGCCAAACATTCAAGTGAGCAGTCAACTGCAGATCCATGTTCTCCAAGGCTATGCTCCATACGTTTCAGTCCTGCAAGTTTAGAAGACTGAATAGAAATGACCATCAAGGACTGCACAACCCTGTCCTTGCAGACCTGAGGTGCATACATAAAAGACTTTCTGGTCTCAGTTTCCATTTATTTCATATTAAGAGTTCCATACACTAAAATAGGACTCAAAAAATTAAACAGCAACAGGTATTTCTGAATACAGGAAGGTTAAATACTCCTGAGCTGCCATGGGTAATTGACCCATGTAGACTTGTATGCAGACTGACACTGAACACTTCTATCTGAAGAGCAACTGCCTGGGGTCTTGGGAAATTAATTTCTTTAATAAATGTGAGAAACTAAATATGCTTCACTTCTAAAAGCATGAGCAGCTGTAGAGATTTCCATGCAACACCTTTACAAACTTCCATATGGGATTTCTGTCCTTGCCACAGCTACTTCCTCCCTCCCATGGAAGACAAGATGCCCAAGTTTTTATCTTCTGACCCATTCAACTTCTCAGCCATGAGACAGACATTCAATCTTCATGTTTGCTTTATTCTTGTCTCCTCAAAGCGGTATTACATTACTTTTTCATTTGGTTTGTATTGGGAGTCCTTTATCACTGAACTAACATTCTGGTGTGAATGGAAAGAATAATCATACTTCTTCAGGAGAATTTAAGAAGTGCAGAAGAATGCAGACAGACATGGAATAGAAAGCACCTAAATCTGCCACCACCACTGTTAAAGATAGCAGTCCACATTTCTGAAGAGTGCCAAATATCAAACTGCAAAAAGAAAGATTACTGTCTAGGGCTGAACCTTTATCTGTCTTATTAAGTGATGAAAAAATGGCTATGGAGGGAAAATAACCCTGATTGCACTGATGTCTCCTGTGATTTCACCAGATGGAAACAAAACAACAATTCTTTCTTATACAATTCTTTCTATTTAAGAAGTCATTTCTTTGGTTGAGATGACAGCTTTAAAGCAAATGAGGGCTGGAGCTACCCAAGACTAACAGGAGATTTCATCATTTGGATCTTTCAGTGTCTTGTTTGTTTTTCTAGTTGAGAAAGGAAACTTCCAAAAAGAATTTTTCAGTTATGACTGGTTTCTGGGCAAATCCTTGTTCAAATGAAACTGCATATTGACTCCATGTTCACTGAGGCAGTCAGGAAGCTGCTGATGGATGACTACTTCAGCCTTGGAGGATCACTTCAATAGCTTAGTTTAAGGAGTAAAAATCCATACAAACTACCTGCTGTACTTTAAGGTAGTAACTGAAAGTAAATACACAACAAGTATGTTTTACAAAATTATTAACTTTTTTCCTTAAAAAAAAAAAAACAAAACCCCACCAAACACAACCAAACCAACCAAAGAAACAACAATGAAACAAAACAAAACCAACCAAAAACCCCCACGTACCAAATTTTGTACTATCTTCCTGTTCTGATATAATCAGTAATTCATGTACTTACCTTGAGATAAAAGAAGACTAGTAAACCTAAGTGGCACAGGGTAGCTTTCTGATCACATATTTGAATGTTCTCAATAGTTCATCAGTAATGTACTTTTGTCTTCTCAATCTATTTCCTAAAATGCTAACTGTAACCAGCAGGTATGCATGGTCACTCTTCACATTTTTTAGACTCTTCCCATAACATCCATTACTAGACATTCTTGGAGGCAGAAGAACACCCAACAAGCTAAGCAGACCCTTGGCTTAAACTGACAGCTATATTTTGCTTTATGCAGGGCCTCCCATTTAGTCCTTTGAACACAGGAATTATTTTCTCCCTGTTTAGCTTTTTGGAGAGAGTAGCTCCAGAATAAACACCTCCAAACCATACAGACACAACCTGTTTGATGAAGCTAAATACTCTTCATGTGGATAGGACATCCTTCAATCACTGTGCAATCATGCTTGGTGATAATGACCAGGAAAACTCAACATTTTTTCTTTTATATAATCTAAGACTTGACCACTTTCCATGTTCAGTTGTGGCTATTCTTTGCCAACCATCAACCACTAGGTTCTTGATAGTGAGCAGACATTCAGATGGGACCACTTTCTTCCCTGAACTCTATGTGGACAACAGTTTTATCTATGATCATTTAGGCCCCTGAAAACCTATTCAGAAGTCTTTTCTTAGATATCATTACCAATCATCACACACTGAACACTGCCTGAGAAACATTTTTTTCCTGATTACTGAAGACAAATGGGATGCACACCAGACATTTTGCTGTCATTGGTCTTACTCTATTTAGATCCCAACATTCACCCAGAAGAGGTTAAGATGTTATGAAGCACTAAACAATGCAAAAGCTCTGACCAGACCACTCAAATCTATTGTTGAGAGTCAATTTATGAAGAAGGTGAGTGAAACAAATTGTCCTGCTGAGCAGACTAAGCAGCAAACAACCCTGAGACTTAAGGTAAAATACCTCTTTCCTTATTTCATTACCAGTATCATCACACACACACAACCACATGGGTGGGAGAACTGATATGCTAAAGTGGCTTTATAACACAAAATCTTGTGCCCCAGGTGTGGGATTCTAGAAGTATCTGAAACAGAAAATCCTGTTTTAGAAGTATAAATAAACACTAATTGGACATTTAAAAATTATTATAATATAGTTACTACAAATACCATTTACTTTTATGGATGACAGAACCAAAACAGTACCTCCTTGATTCCTTGAATGGAAGAATGTATATTTTAGGAAAAGAGACTAGGTCTTGATTACCAAAGCTTTTCCCCCTTTCCACATCTACTACTTGTGCTCTTTTCAGGTAACTCATGAATACGTACCGCATGGCTCTCAGTGCAGTTTTGTATGCCAATTCAGCATCATGAGGTAGGAGAGAGGTGAAGAGATACTTGGCAAATGTGTGCATTGGAACACTCTCTCGATGGATGACTTCACCTAAGCCACTGTATGGTCCACCTGCAGGAAAGAGAAACAGAATGTCAGTCTTTACAAACTGCTAGACCCCAATTTCTGAACCTTTAAAAGCATTCAGTACACCTTCAGCTAGAAGTGCTATTCAAAGACATAGCCTCCTGCACAAAAGGTGAAATTACATTGGTATTTTCAGTGAAACAGGTAACACATCATATATACACAATGTGTTACAGTTATATTAAATACCACGTATTATTTAGGAAAACAAGACACACTTCAAATTGTATAATACTAAGCACACTGCCAGTGCTTATACAAATGACAGAATGATTACAGTACTTCATGGGACTCACTCAGTAAGCCTGGTATGCAAAAGTAGAAAGTCATAATCCTAGCTCTGCCTCCACACAGTTATATTATGCACATCAATACCCATGCATCCTGTCAATGTGCCACTGCTTCATCACAAATTCACCAGGAAAAAAAGAATGATGACCACAGAAAAATGTGTATCTTTAATTGAAATTACATGACGAATCACCACAGCAGTACCTGATTCCTCAAACATCTCACCTGACACTGGCACTTAAATAACCCTTTGGTCTGAATGCAGTCATGACTCAAGTCCCAGGTCCCACCCTTGGGTCACAATAACCCCAGGCAGCTCCACAGGCTGGGAACAGAGTAACTGGAAAGCCGCTCAGGGTGCTAGTGACATGAGCCAAGGTGTACTCAGGTGGCCAAGAAGGCAAATGGCACTCTGGCTTGGATCAGCAGGGCCAGGGCAGGGATTGTCCCCCTGTGCTGGGCACTGCTGAGGCCACACCTTGAGTGTTGTGTCCAGCTCTAGTCCATCACTCCAAGAAAGACACTGAGGAGCTGGAGAGAGTCCAGAGAAGGATAATGGAGCTGGGACAGGGTGTGCAGCACAAGTCCTGTGAAGCAGCTGGGGGAGCTTGGGGTATTACTCCTGGAAAAAAGGAGGCTCAGGAGAGACCTTATGATTCTCTATCCCTGCCTGAAAAGCCTCGGACAACCAGAGACACAATAAAAGGAAATGGCTTCAGATTGTGCCAGACAAGGTTTAGACTGGATATCAGGAAAAACTTCTTAACTGAAAGGATGGTCAGGCACTGGAATAGGCTGCCCAGGGCAGTGGTGGAACCACCATCACTGAAAGTGTTCAAATTAAGTGTGAATTTGTAACTTAGGAACAGGGTTTAGTAGTGAAGATAGTGGTGGCTGACTTAATGGCTGGACTCAACAATACTATTAGTCTTTTCCAAACTGAACAATTCTATGATGATGAACAAAAGGTCAGATTATGCACCAAAGCTGGCTGTTAGTCCAGTATACCCACATGATTTAAAAAATTCTATTTTATTTATGTGAAAACTATCCCTATTATTGGGGCAATGGATTTTTCTCTCTCAGTAAGGTGTAGATTTCAATTTGATAAGAGCAGCATCATGATAGACAACAACAAAATTAAAAGATTAAAAGCAACTATTTACTTGCTGAGTTTCAAATGTTCACAGCGCATATGAATCCTATTTCTACATTTTTTCTGCACACTTAAGACTGTTATTCCTGTTAAGAGGAAAACTATGTCAAACAGTTTCTGACTTCAGTGACAAGAGGTTCAGGCTTTAAATGCAGCAAGATACAGAATAAGAATCTTGTATTAAACATTACAGGACAATTATTGCATAGATAGCACTCAGCAGTTCCAGAACCTACTACTACTTCTACTAAGACTCCAACTCATCACACTTGAAAGGATGGAGGGATGGATGGATGGATGGTTGGATGGATGGATGGATGGATGGATGGATGGATGGATGGATGGATGGATGGATGGATGGATGGATGGATGGATGGATGGATGGATGGAGCTGTGTGGGTGCACTTTTGTTTCAGCAATATTTTTGACTGCTGCCTTAGCACAACATACAAGGATAGAATTCACTAGGCATGAAAAAATTCTGAGCTCCGTATGTGGGCATTTCTAAAGAATAAGGCTGATTGCAAAGGAAATGTCAAAGAAGATTTAGTAAGTGACAGTGTGTCTCATAACCATTTGAAATGAAGTTGAAAACTATTCAAATCTAGCTGGCATTGTTTGAATGAAAGAAGCAATTTCATGTATGTTTGCCAGTTGGTGGTCCAGTCAGAAACTCAGTCAGGACACAAAGAACACATGACAAAGCATTTATATGAAAATATATTTTGCCATTAACTTAGCAGTCAAGCAAAAAATCAGAACAGTTCTTGCAAAACAGTCTTATGTTCTGCTTTCCCACACACTCAAATGGTAGCTACACACAGCACGCATTAATCTGCATTAACTGCATAGAAATCAGCTTAATATTGGATTAAGTTTTCTTTATTGTATCTACCGAATTTGAACTAAAAACTCACAATTGGTATGATCAACACCTTAAATCACTGCACAGCTTTTCCTCCATGTAAACTGGCAGTTCCTGCCTAATGTGGAACACACTGAAACTATGGCAGAAAAGCCATATTTCTCATCACACACTAATGCAAGACAACTGCTGCACATTGCTCACAATGGCAATTTTTTAGGCAGTTTTATTCTTTACTACTCTACTATTCTTTACTACTCTAAGAAAACATTAAAAGAATTTCAGTGATCAAAGCAGTAAACTGAATTGTCGGAGAGTATGTCAGAGAAATCTTGCCTTTTCCTCATAAAGCATCCTTACCAGTAAACAGATGCGGCAAACTGATTTTATAATGCAGAGGAATCCTGCATGCTAATAGCTAGATCAAGACAGTAGCTTTTCTTGTCTAAAGCAGCAGTACAGACATACCATGATGGAAACTTTCCATGTGCTGCAGCTTCTCTGCAGCTTCAAATCTAGGCAAAAAGTCACTTAAAGCTGGGAACCCTAAGCAACATACTGTGCCTCTTCCATAAAAGACAACATTTTAAAAGACTAATGTGTCACAAAAACAGAGGAAAACCTGACTGTTGTGCAGACATCTCTCAACTCACCTAGGGCAGTACCACACTCCCCTTCAAGCCATGTGCATGCACTCAAAATCTGGGTGTCCCACCCAGACTTCAAAAACCTGGATTATGCGTTTGGCTAATTTTTTCCCCAGAAGCTCTTTCTTCCATTCAAAAAGAACAAAAACCAGAAAGACAACCTTGGAACCCATGACATCACTCTCTGAACACGATGCTTAAGTGCTACATGTTAAGCCTTTTTCAAAGTTAAGGCAAAAGTACTTCCATGAACAGATGTTATTTCAACACTGCCTAATTCCAAAACACAAATGGTGTGTTATGGTCATAACTCAGACACAAGACCAGAGCTGAAGCTGCAATATTAGCTGAAGCCAAATACTTTAATTTCCACCTATGGCATAAATTTCAAAGGCAAGTAATCTTTATTTTCACAAATAAAATGTTGCATTTCTGCCTCAGCAATTATACATGAATTTTCTGAGCTCTTTACTTTGGCACAGTGTCAAAACCTTGATACATTATAAAGCTGCCAATATAGTTCCTTTCACAGAATACAAGGAATACTTAGAATTTTGCTATCTGGGAACTGTTGATAACTGATGCCTGTGCTATATAATAGTTAGCCTGGAGTGTATAATCAGGTTATTGAGATTATGACTCGCCACAAATGTAAAGAACAAAGTGTATTCAAAATTAAAATAAAAAGTTTATAGGTCAGTATACGCCTTATCTCTGCAGTCACATGATATCTAAAGTACGACAATTCTTGTAAGAGACTTGATAAAAATTTTCATGGAGTTCTAAGCAAAAAAAACATCTGAAGCATGTAAGGCACTTGCTGAAGGAACACTAGTTCTGTGTACTTATATATGTGCAGACAGTTTAGAGAAGCAGTTAGCATCTATATTCAGCTACCTTCTAATAGGAAGACCGCTTGTTTTCGAAAAATCTTCACCAGAGTATCATCCAATTCAATTTCTTGTAGCTTAGAAATGAGCTGCTCCTCATTTCGACAAACCTTCTCTTGTGCATACAAGCCATCTGGCATTATTCGCTGCTGTCCCAGCCCTATCAATGCTACTTCCACAGCCAGCGTTAAGTAAGATTCCCCTTCTTCTAGGAACTTATGTGCAGGTAGGTGCTGGTACTCCAGAGATTTGCATTGCCCCAGGTTCTCTGTAAGAGGTGACACAAAAAGAAAAACACATCAGCAAACCATTTTAACCCATAGTCTGCCTACAGTGCCACATTCACAAAGGCTTTCACTGTTAGTATTACTATTTCAGAATTATTTAAATTATTAGCTAGTCTCAAAATACAACACTCCAATCCAAAATAGGTCATCTGATTCCACATAGCAGAAATACACAAAAATAATTTGGTTTTAAATAATTGACTCAAGTGAAAATAAAGGTTTTCAATTTTAAAAAAGGCAGCTCCTCCAGCTTTGTGTTAATGAGGCCAAAATTGCAAGATCCATTCCAATTTCTTTCCCTACCAATTTCTGTATTTCCTTAAAGCCCTGATGTGCAAGAGGAAGGGAAAAGTGCTTTTACACCTATGTAGATGTCAGCTGAAGGTAATAGAATTGTGCAAATACAATAGGCCCAGGAACTCCTCACCTTTAATATATGCTCTCTGTGCTAGCACTCTTTTCAGGCTTTTAATTTGTTACACTTGTGCTTATGATAAAAATGCATATTGTTAACATTAGAAGTCCTACTTTTAGTAACAATTACAAGCAAATCCCACACAGGCCAAGCCATAAACTGTTTTAAAGAGTGCTATCAATTCATCTGGCACTTCACAGACACAACATATGACAAAATGCTATTTCAGCTTGTAGCATTTTACAGTCTAATTTGGGAACAAAAAGTTGTAGTTGTCAGATGTAAGGAATGACCTTGGAAGATCGCACATGTGTGTACAAAAGGAAGTTACTTTTCAGCACACAATATTTTTATTTCATGGGGTTGTTTTGGTTTTTTAGTAACAGCAGAGAATCTGATTTCCAAATTTTTTAATTGAACATTTTTCCAGAACTGGTAGGTAAGAGAGTAGAAATTTATTGAAGAAAATCTAATTGAGTAAAAGGAGTTCTGAGGCAAAGCCTCAAGAAGATTGTGGATGTGTACATAAAAGAGCTTCAGGTAAAGTAATGAATCCAGTTTCTGTCCACACTAGTGTTAAGAAGCTACCCCAAAGGTGGAAAGAGACTGAAAATAAGGAATTAATCAGTTAAAATCCTTGGGAACAATTACTGAAATTGAAACAGCTGTATATATCCTATCCCTGTCCTGAATCATGTATTGATATAGCAACACTACTTTCCAACTCCTACCATTTATAGACTATATATGTTACCAATTTCAAGTGTTTTGTCACTGTTTTGGAATATTATGTACACTGTAGCTAAGAAATCAAATAACATCCAGGGCTATATTTAGGAGTGTTGCCAGCAGGTTGAGGTAGGTGATCTTGCCCATTTGTTCAGCACTAGTGAACCCACATCTGGAGTGCGGTGTCCAGCTGTGGGCTCCCCAGCCCATGGGCATGCTGCAGGAGATCCGGTGTGGGAACATAAAGATGATTAAGGGACTGCAGCATCTCTCATATAATGAGAGTGAGAGAACTGGGATTATTTAGCCTGGAAAAAAGAGGGCTCAGGAGGATCTTACCAAAATGTATAAATATCTGATGGGAGAATGTAAAGAAGACAGTGCCAGACTCTTCTCAGTGGTATCCTGTGACAGGACAAGAGGCAGTGGGCACAAACTGAAATACAGGAAATTCCATCTGAGCATAAGAAAACACGTTTTAACTATGAGGGTGGTTGAACACTGCAGGAGGTTGCCCTGGAAGGTTGTATAGTCTTTCTTCATACTTGAAGTTATTCAAAACCCAAATGGATACAGACCTGAGCAATGTGCTGCTCTAGGTGACCCTGCTACAAGCAGACCAAGTGGAGTAGATGATCCCCAGAGGTGCCTTCCAAACTTGACAACTCTGTGATCCTGTGATTTCCTGCAATTTCTCAGAACAAGGACAGTGCAATGTATGTGGAGAAGACTGCTGCTATGAAGTCTTACTGGGTTTTATTTCAAACATGAAATATGTCATTTTCTTCAAGAATGAGTAACTGGTAACTTTTAAGTGCTTTTTTTAGTTTAAACATTTTCTTCCCCTTGTGTTTTACTAAGGTATGCAAATGTGAGTTCTTATACTACAGAAACAGTGACTTTGAAACTGATTCAAAAAGGCAAGACAGAAAAATACCTCCAGTAAACGAAGAAATGTACCAGACTGCTGCATTTGCTTGGTCTTACCCGTGAAATCGGAGAATCCATGGAAGCTGTCATCATCCACCCTGCAGGCTTCCATCAGGCTACCAAAAAGGGTGCCAATGGGGTCCAAAGGGTGTCCCACCCAGCCTTCAAGATTCGTTATTGAGGTTACTCCCCTGTGGAGAAGATCTGTGGCAAAAACACACACAGACAAGGGAGGGAGGGAAAGAGAGCTCATGTAAGCCCATCAAAACAGTTACACAAGTGAAACTGCTTAAAATGCCCTCAATACAGAATTCAAAGCATTTCCAGTAGCTTCTGCATAGAAAGAGAAAATAGTATCTTTCAGGGTGAATTTACTGCCCTTAGTGAATATGTAAATGAGGAATAAGAAAAGAGAAAGAATGGAACCCAAACTTTTTGAGCACTAGCAAAGTGTATTATAGGTCAAAAATTTCAATGGCAATGTCTTTTGAAATCTCTTCCTTGATACTACTAGAACTCTACTGAAAATGTCTGCTTGAAGAATTACAACAAGGACTTTTTTGGTAAAATACTTACAATTTGCTCACTCAAAAAGACACAGTACCCTTTTTACATTTTTAAGTTAATCTGATGAAACTAAAATAAATGAAAATAAATTATGAGCTTATACAGCACCTCTCTCTCTCTGCACTAAACTCAGGATGACAGTTACTTAAAAAAACCCCCAACAAATGTTTAAATGAGATATACAAGAAAGAATTGTCTTTTCATAGGATCAAGTGCATTTTTGGTCATTTTAAGATCTTAGTCCACAAATACCTTCATCAGTATTTTTCTGTAGCCCATACCCAAGTTCTTACTTGGTCAGAGCACAGAAAAAACACAAAGTGTAATGAATTGGAGGAAATGTGATTGTGGTAACAGGTATTAGCTATTCCCCAAGTTCACATCATATGGCAACAACTTCCCTTTGACACTCCCAGCTTTCTTCCTCCCAGACATACAGACACAAGTAAATGACGAGAGATCAGATGCATTATTGACTACCCTCTAAAAACTGTATACAAGCCATTATGGCTGCTCTGCTTCTCTGCCTGTCACACATTAACTTGTACCTCCCTTCACTCTCTCTTGTTCACAAAGCATCATTTATCTGAGTAACCATACGCATTAAATTTTTAAGTCCTGCTTTCTGCTATTTAAATGTGTGGGGGCTACAAAATGAAACATAGATACACTGTCAGGATGGTAAAGGTTTTTTTAAAGAATCCATTGGTATGTAATATGAAAAAACCCGTGTAAATCATTCCATTACCTAACAAATAATAAAGACAATAGGCAGAAGTAAGGAATATTACCAAGCAGGATTAATCAGTGTGACTTCTTACTGATTCACTTTGTTCTGTTTATTCTGTTGTGCCTACTTATGAGCTTCTCTTGTGTCATGCCAACCAAAGGCTTCGATTGTCTTGTCAGAGACATTTAACTTAAAATCACACAAGGGGTTCCATGGACATCAGATCAGCCACAAAAAAGCCAGGCAGAAGCATGGGGTGTTTGCTGAACAAAAAGCCTAAAGTTGGGCTGTAGCTACAGTTTGCTTCTGGTTATAGAGACCAGCACACTTTATGGTATTAAAAGTGTCATTAAAAAATTCCCCATGAAATTAAAAAATAAAAAAAGCAGCACATAATAACACAGAAACAGCAAACTACTTTGTTTCAGAGCAGGATGAATCACATTTCATGTACTTTTTTAAAATGATAATAGAGTATTAGGTGATAGCTACAGAAACAGGAAAGGAATGTAACAGAGGTACTGAATGTCTACATGCTGCACCAGCAACTGGGAATGAAAAGGAGCACTATTACCAGCACAC
Source organism: Molothrus aeneus (assembly GCF_037042795.1). Lineage (NCBI taxonomy): Eukaryota > Metazoa > Chordata > Aves > Passeriformes > Icteridae > Molothrus > Molothrus aeneus. The sequence continues at coordinate 35,821,480 of NC_089680.1, forward strand.
TTGCAACAGATTTCTCACACCTGCTAGTGGTATGAACACACACACTGGAACAGACACTTCCCTTCTTAACAACAACAACAAAAAAATTAAAAAAAACCCACTTACTCCTTTTTTCTGTGTGAAAAAAAAAATACAGAGGCACATAGGAACTGCAGCTAAATTTTTTATCAGCTAGGTGCATATATATTATCTTCTAAATGTTCATTTCTGGGAAAACACCTGAACACACACTTGAAAAATTTACACATATAATTTCACACTGGTATTTCTGACTATAATGCATGAGGATACACACAGTTTAGAATAACAGAGAACATCTAAAATAAAATTTGAATGAAAGCATTAGTGTAGCAGCTGAGAAAGTAATTCCAGTTTTTCTACATACATTCTTCTACCACAAAGCCACCCTCTTCATCCACTGGCTCTTCAAACTACAAAGGTTCAGAGCAGAATTATTTTGGGTTGCAAGGATCACATGCCACAGAAACTATATCTGAAGGAGACCACCCCTTCAAAAAAAACAATGGTAGTGCTCAGTGAAATACTTTTATAAAAAATGGCATTAGGAAAAAAAAAAAGCCCAAACAAACAAACAAAAAACCAGCCAATCAAACAACCAAAAAAAAAGCCCACACAAAAACTCAATCCCCTCTCTACAGAGAAACTAAAATTTTAAGCATTTTAAGAGATTCTCTTGGAACACACTGCCAAATTTGATGAATTTTTGTAGTTCAGACTTTGTCTCATTGTACCCTCTAGACTTACATTTCATAATATAAAGCTCAGCAAAATTATAGATCAGAGAAAAAAAAAAAACCAGCTGACATGCCAAATGCAAAGTGACCCTGTAAACCAGGTGACTATTTTCACTGTGTAACCAAAACCTCTGATAGGAATAAAGGCCCTATCATGCTGTATATATTGGAGAAGCTGATAAGAGCCGTGCACAGTCACAACAAAGTTTACAGAAAATCTCTGACATCCAGAATGTGACATTTACCACTGCCATCTCTTTCGCTATGGTTTCAAAACCAGTTTCCTCATGTGAACTTCCTCGTGTTACTGTCAACTTGCACACCCTTTGCCCTCCTCTTCCCCACATTTACCTTTCTTCTGAGCCCGGAACATTTCCAGCTGTTTCTGCTGCTGCCTCCTTAGTGTATTAACAATAGCTATTGCTAGCCGCAGTGCTTCTCGTGGGTATCCATGAGATCGTAATGCATCCACCCTCGCGCAGGCTGTAGGAACATGTTCTAAAACAGAAGAAGTAACTGAAGATTAGCAATGCCTCCATAAATGCAATGGCCTGTTTTGCTAGGTTACTCAAAAAGGCTTTTTTTGTCTCAATTTTTTTGTTTTGTTTTGTCTTTAAAACTATGCAAGAGAGACTTAAAGGACTACTTCTGAGCCAACATTTCAAGGGAGCCTCTGTTCTTTTTGCCAGGCTTTTCATCCATCTCCCCACCACCTCCCCCCTCAAAATAATGCCATAGAAAATGAACAAAGCACCAAGTCATGGAAACATCTTTCCGGTTTAGCCACTTACCATGCCAGAGGGGCCACCCCTGAGAGTCAAAGAGCAAGTTTTCAGTGTCGTCATGGTAACAGTAGTTGGTGTACAGGTCACTGCTGATAATGTGCTGTAAGTGGCTGTCCTGCCAGTGCAGATCGCACGCCTCAATGGCTCGAGTAAACACTGTCCGATGTGGCCTGTTCGATGAATCTGTCATTTTCACAGGTTTAGAAAGCTGCATCAGCTTTTACTCATTCATACATGAATCAGTCATTCACAGTTTTCCTGTCTTCTGCCTATTCACCAACCCCCAGCCAATGGCAGTCTACCTTGCCCTCTTCTCCACCAAGCAGCCCGCAGATGACATTTCACATCCTATTATTACCAAAGAGCTCTGACAATGTGTGTGCCACTCATCTTGCATTCAGAGAGAGATACAAAAACCAGCACAGCTGATGGCAGACAGGACTCTACACAGAGAACTGTTGGAGGTGAAGGACATTCAACAGCAAGTACAAACTAGAATGTATATGGCACTCGAGCATCCCCAGTGTCTCTCCTTAGATCCACAATTGCCAAAATAAAGGAGGGATAAATTCATCAAAGATTTGTAGTTTTTCTTTCTGAGAAGTGACGCTAACTTTGAGCACTTGTGTAACTTTGTTGGTCATGAACATAAACAAATATTATTAATAAAGTGAGGTCCTGAAGCCATGGAGCTGACATAATCCTCACTGGACATCTGATGGCAAAATTTTTCTAGCAACACGGCACTGCATCTATCAATGCTCAGAAGCCATGTCAGAGCTATCAGCAGCACGTCCATGTTGGTCTGAAGATGATGAGCAAGCAAAATACCTAAGGGGTCTTTTGCTGAAAGAACTTATCTTCCTGGCTAGCTGTGAAATTTAATAACGAACCAAGTTTTTTCCTTCACAGGTGATCTTCCAAGAAAATGAAAAAACAATAAACCCGACTAAGTGCAGATCTGACACCTACCAAGAAATTTAATCATCATTTTATTGCAATTGTATGCAGAATGTATTATTACTGATGGTTTGAGGACTATGAGCAGTTTTAAATACCCTAAAAAAACACCCTGCACTTTGCCTAGTTATTAATAGTCATCTTTGTCTGAAGATGACTGTACAAAACTTCTGTCAGATTGATAATCACACTTGAGATTAGAAAGCATGATACAGAGTACAAAGACACCTCCCCAAGATGGCAGCAGTGCAGCTGCACCCTCCACACACACCTAGTAATGCAGATGGCACATACAGAGCACATCCTACAGACAAATGCTTCAGTTTCCCACATACAAGTTTCATGTAGTTTAAAAAAAATCCCTCTTTAAACAGCTATCAAGGCTTTCTAACTGCAAACAAAATAAAAACCCCAATAGCAGAAGGAATGAGTATAGTCAAGCAAAAAACACCAGGCTTTCACATGGCACACTTGAAGGACATCCAATTTTCATGCAACAATATTTAGAAGCACCAAATGAAGAGTTAGAAGACCTAAGAAAACACAATACCTGCTCTGAAAGTGTTACAGCCCCAGTATAACAAAAACCACATATTTGTTCTTCTGCAAAGACAGCATTAGTACAACTGATTTTCACTGGTCAGTCCTCAACAAGAAAGTTACTTGTACCAGGAAAAAGGGCTGAATTCTCCAAGGCTAGAGTGTACAAGATAGAAGTTATATGTTGCAGTCAGTGCATACATTTAGGCTCACCTTGGTTAGCATTTGCACCCTGAGGCAAAGCATTGGTTAAATTGGGCAGCTCGTTTCCATGGTTTCCATCTTCCCAGGGACAAACATCCACACTGTTCCATTTTTTCAGCTGTTTTAGCCAACTGGACTTCTGCTCCAACTTGCAGTGGGGATTTAAGACTATACACATCCACAGAGCACCTGATTTTAAAAAAATTGCTAAATTATGTTTTCTATTAAAAATGCAGCAGCCAATGACTAATTGCAAACTTCTACAGCATAGATTTTTTCTCCACTCAAAGGCTACTCTGCTTGCTTCCCAGCTATGCTTAATACCTGACACAGGAACTTGGGCTGGCATGGCCAATCTGAAGCAGCTGAAAGATAGTTCCAAGCCAGCCTTCTCAATTAAAAGGCATTAATCAGTAGGCCTTTTATATTAGAAATCCAGAGTTCCCAGTGTATGGCTCATCAGACAGGAAGGAACATCAGTCAAAGGCAAAAAGATAAAACAGAAGTTACATTAACCAAGTTTTTCTTCTAATTCTTGTATCAGAAGTGAATGTTGTTTTATATTAATGAGAACTATGTATCCTTCAGCTTCACGTTACACCAAAGACACATATTAGTAAGACAAGCATCTTGCAAACATACACTTTCACACTCAGAACCCATCAGAAGTACTCATGTAATTCATTCCCAAATGCATCTGGGTCTCAGATAACCAATACACACTAGTTTTGTGCAGTGTGGTAGGAATAAGATGTTTTTACACCAATTACTTCAGTAATTTGGTTACTCTAGAAAATTTGTTTTACATTTTCTGTTTAGGGAGTTCTAAGGGAAGGCAAATTTGTGCTGACATATCACATACCACCATTTCATTAACTGCTCCCTGAGACTGTATCTAGCACAGCAGGCATAAATGCATCTGGATGTCTAGAGGCAATTTTCAAATGGAAAGGTTTTTCTCTAAATCAGCTGTCCCTTCACCAGCTTGAACTTTAACAGAAGCATGAAGACATCTGAAAGTACTGTTTAGCAACAGTTAATTTGCTCATTAAGGATGTGCCTTATACACTAAAAGAGATCATAAGAAAATGCTTAGACTATACAATGTTCATGATAGGCTGGAAAAAAAGCCAAAGAATAAAAATGCAGCTGGTTCTTCTAGGATAATAAATGGCTCCCATTCTGGGATCCTTTTACTAACTAAAAATGCAAAATTGATACCCATGGCACAGGGCATTGCATCACATTCATTTCTAAAGTAACTCAGGTAGGCCACAGCACAGAAACCAATGGAAATACAGCATGATTCTTAAGGTTAAGTCTCCTGCAATTCGACACTAACATATTAGGGGAAGCAATATAAAAAAAATATGAAAACCAAAACAAAATACAATATGTTACTATTCAGAACACCAGAGAGATACTAAACTACTGCAGTTTACTACTGCACAGTGGATTAGAGTAGAGCAAGTGTTCTGGGTTCAGGAAGTGCCTGAAACCTGCCATGTGTGTGAATAAGGTCAATACCACTTTTAAAAACTTACTTTCTTATTTTAACATATTATTTCTTTAAACACACTTGCCAGTACACTTCACTCTCCAAAAGGAGTCAAATTACAACTGATTCTTATTATTAAGCATCAATCATTCAGTACTGCCCAAGACAGAATGTATGAATTCTTGCTATCTGCAAAACAAAACACAAGATGCAGCACAATGGAAAGCCTTGGAGAGAACAGTTGTGGGCTTGCTTAGTTATTTTCAAAATCAAGTATCACTTGAAGGTGTAACACTGTACCTCTCAGTATCTAATAAAAACAAAACAAAACAAAACAAGCCAACACAAACCCCCCCAAAAACAAAAATCCCCCAAAAATAAAACAACAAAAAAAAAAACCAAGCAAAAAACCCCCAAAAACCCACCAATGTAATACTTTGTAACCAGATTTCCAGTGTAGTCAGACTGAAGCAATAGCAATGTGGAATATCTTAAACCCACTCAGTAAGTATTTCAATCATCCATCAAGGCAGAACACACACTACTGTGCTGCATCATACCCCTACAGAATAAGTGGCCTTTTTTTTCCTCTACATCTGAGGAACACCCCTAGAGGCAAGACAATTCACCACCCTCCTAAGGAAGCTGCACAACACATGTGGTACATCTGTAAGGAGAGGGCAAGATAACCCAAAGTACTAACATTCTTCAAAAATGTCTGTAGTTTCATGTGGGAAACTATGTCAAGCCCAGCAGTTACGCTTGTTAGTAGTCATCGTCTCTGAAACTCAGGCAATTTTCATGTAAAGAATGAGTGTATTTCCAATAAACTCCTCACAACCCACTTAAAATTTCAATAGAACTCACAACTGCACCCTGCTCCCTATGACTTCAGAAAAAGCTGCATGCAACACGTGAGATCTCAAACAGCTTTGATGGCTGTTGATTCCCTGCAGGAAGAGGACTATGAGACAAAACTCATAAGAAAAAAAGGGAACAGAAAGAGCTCCTGTAGCGCTACGAAGTGTACCACCTGGAAGAAGGATGCATAATGCCACTGACCCCTGACTCTTCAATCTATTTGGATTTCTAGGATTTTTTTGGTTAGTTTGGGTTTTAGTGAGATTTGTTTTGGTGTATTTTTTTTCCTTCTCTCCTCTCTCCATCCCTGCCCCAAGTGTATGCATTTACCTCTATTCATATCTCTTCCTACTTCTGCTCCCTAAACACCTTCCCCCTCCCCTGACATGTGCTCCATTCTGGCTGTTTCAATTCACTGATTCCTGCCCTGCTCCCCACGCTGAAGAATCTGAGGAAAATGTTCACTTGTGCCCAGACTTTATCATATGTCGAGTGACAGGAGCCTGGAGGAGGATATTGTTATTTGACTCTGATGCTGCTCAGTGGAAGCCCTCTTGAACTAGCCCTGAAATGTCAACACCAACCTGAAGGTGTACCCTAGTCTCAAACAAGAGAGTTTCTATTTCTGCCTGATGGTTCCCATTTGGGGAAACTGCTGATCATGTTCACCCCTTACTCAGAAATGGCCTATGGACAAAATGAAGGACAGGTACTCATAATCTGCAAGAAAGGTATCGGAATCAATTTCTAGTGACTTCACCCTAAAAACTGCTGTTGGCAACAGTTCATGCTCCAAAGAAATTGGAACACATTCCAAAATACATTCCTACCATTCTTAAGTTTACATGTTTGATTACATTTAATGATTTCACCACTGCAAACTACAATATGAACAAAAGTCTCATTAAATAATACTTTTTAAAAAGAGACACCAAAACCCCAGAGAAAGTATTTGTGTTTACAGACTGCCTTTCTCTCTAACATAGCTCTCTCTCATTCCTATCTCCTTTTCCCCAGATTTTTTTCCATACTGGTTCTCAGAATGCTGACCCATCTTCCCCCCACCCCAAACTGCATGCTATTAGAACACAACTGAAGTTCTTGTTTAAGTTTCTGGACTCTATCCTACGTCTTTTCAGTACAAAACTCCCCACAGCACAGTGCCAAAACAAACACAATTCAATATACAAGAAGTTTTCCCCAGAAAATACTTGGAAAATACGCCATGTTGCAACTGCAATTTGTTGCTTATTTCACAAGAGAAAGGGTATTAGAGCTGTCACATTGCAGTGAGGAATTGCCTATTTTGATTCAACACTAATCTCTTGACCTGAAAAAAGGCAGCTTTGCCAAAACAGACCTTTGGTTCAGACAGACCTCCTTTTGAAAATGCATAACGATCCTTCATCTTTAGTGTTGATCACACAACCAAAAAAAAAAGGAAAAATTTACATGCAGGCCTTCCTTGTACATACAAGGAATATCAGGGCTTTTACGTTTCTCTGGAGACATCCATATCTTTGAACTTAGGGGACAGCATGCATTTATATTGATCGGGATTTAAATACACAAACTGAAAAATGTTAAGAGCATTAAGTCACTGTAAAAGTAGATGTAGTATAGAACAGTAGGATAACTACACATCCTGTGTACACACGTATCCGTGAAGCTACACTGAGGACCCAGCATACTGTTCTGTTCATCCATTTGATTACATTCTGCTTTTCCAAAACACACCATGCTATCTTTGTCAGGGCTGCTGTACAGCTGAGCTTGGGTCAGCATTTCCTCATTCACAACACCTGTGCAATCAATTGCTAGGACTTGGCCTATGCTTTGGTATTATACTTTTCATATACTTTAGATCAAGTATACAGTGCATTTCCAAAATTAAAATATTCAAGAAACAGGTGCTGTAACATTTCTTTGCCTTTTCCATTAATGCACAACTTCATCTTAAAAAAGAAGCTACAGGAGTAGTAGTTGACCATTTCAAAGAAAATGTAGCCAAGATCATTCCCTCTGCCCAAGAGACAAGACAGCTTCAACACCTGCTGCACACTTGCCACTGTGCCCCACTTGAGACTAATCAATTCTATTACAAAAATCATAATCTTCCAGCATTGAAAGTGCCAGAAGAAAAACAATACTAGCAGACAGAACCTATGAATGCTTTAAACTATAAGTGTCAGCAAAGGACTTTAAAGTGGTTTACATCTGTATTTTAAACACATACCCACTTTCACTGGGAAAGCCACTTGGAAACCTCAAAGAAGGTACTGTGTAGTATTTATTGCTTCTGAATGAGAAGGACAAGTGACTTCAGAATAACTGGCAAAGCCACTGCCCTTCTCCAGGCACGGAGAGATCTGCACCAGAACAAGGCATAATCACAAGTCCCACTGGAGACTGCTCCAATTAAACAGTTGCCTTTATAGAATGGTAAAGATAGGCAAAGTGCTTCAGGACTATTCCCTTTTCAATCAGAACATCAAGGAAAACTACTCTCAGCACTCAGGTGCACCCAAGTTGCAACTTTATTCACAAAAATGCCGTAATGCATTCTGGTTTCAATATTTAGCCTTCAGAAAAAAAGGTTTTCTTTGAGTGTTGTGTTTTTTGAAGAACAGAGTGCTTCATTTTGCACTAATTCATTCTATTACTGAATTAAACTTTGATGTATTGGTCTTGACAAGTGCTTCATGCTGATTGTATTGTGTATGATAGCATAATCACTCCCCTTGCATTTCACACTAGCTGGCTGATTAACGCCATAGATTACCCGCAGCACTGATGGCATGAGGGAATCACTGCCCTTCTGCAGGCTAACCTCCGAGCACGCATTTCAGAGAGGGGAAGTGTAAAACAGAGACAAAATAAAATGCCTAATTCCTTAAGCTTCTGTTTCTTGCTGCCTGCTGCTGCTATAAGGGTTAAAGGCACATGTGCATTTGGCTGAAACATGTATTTACATTTTGAGATCCTATTCTAAGCTATCAGCAACCACGAGATCTGATTTCTGTGTCAAGTAACTACAAACTTCTGCTTTCTCCTTCTGTGTTTTCAGCTTTTAACACAACGGAGTAAGGAATTAACCGCACGCTTCAGACATTTTGCATGAGTCTGTTGTTCTGGGTTCTGACCTTTCATGAATGTTTTAAAAATTCCTGCATCTTTGCAGACACTCTGCCATTTGACCAAAGGGTTTCAAAGGTTTTCAAAGAACAGGAATTTGCTTGAAAGGTGCAGTTTACAGCATGTCAGTGGACTATGACCTCCCCAAGAGAACACTTAAGATCAGTCATACGTTCATTAGATACCCCTGTTGCATCTATAGTGCTCTATAACCTAACCACCGTAGCAAGACAGGGGCTATTAGTCTACAAAGCTGAAGAAAAGTAAAAAGAACCTGCAAATGAACCTTACTGATTAACTTTCCTCATATTTAGAAAACTATCTAATCATTTGTTTACAATCAATCAAGTGAAGGCAAAAGCATGGCTAATACTAACATATATAGTACAAAAATGGTCCTTTATCTTAATATAACTCTTCACAATTTTAACTAGCTGCCAATATTTACAGCTAGGTGGAGAACACAAAGTATGCTCCTGACCAAAATATGTATCAGATATTTTACCAATTACTTTATCTACCAATATACTCTCAGTAGGAACAGTCTATTTTCAGAGACTTCAAGAATTTTCAGAAAGTTGATGTGACTGTAACTATAAATCCATTAAGCTACTTCCATATAAATTTATCCTTGAGATGAATGAATTCCTCTCACAGTTAATTTTTAAAGAAGAGGCAGAACAAGAGATGTTTGTCCAACAAAACAAGCTATTAATAAAGCAGAGACACAAAAATACCTCTCCTACAAAAAACCACAAAAATCAACCAACGGAACAAAAAGCTACCAAAAACATGGAGCAAGTGCAAACACTCCCAGGCATACCGGGAATTACAATTGCCACAACTGTTCTCACAGAACATAAATAATGCACTGTAACTGACCAAAGGAATACATTCTGATTGTCTAGTTTGAATTCCTTCCCACACTTTTGTTTCACAAGTCACTTCCACCTTCAAGTTCAAACATGACTGCTGAGTTTTTACAAAACCAGCAGACTTCAATTACAACTTTTACTACAAGAATCTAGTACAGCACCTGGCTAGACAGCTTACTGACTACGTACCACAATGCAAAATTCTAAGGTTATTTTTAGTTTTTAGTTAAATTTCTCCAGCTCCAATTGTAATTTTCAGCTACGTTTTGTGGGTTTTGAAGAACTGTCTTCCCTATAAAATTTTTTGTCTATATAATAGAGAGTTATAAAGGATTTCCTTTGTCTTGACTTGACACACCCAAGTGGCTTGATATTCTTGCACCTCTCACTTCCAATTTTTTTTTTCCAGTAATCATGGAATACTGGAAAAAGACAAAAGATTGGAAAATAGCACAAGGCTAGGCTACATGGCTGAATCAGATGTAAAGCTCAGAAGTCAGTGAAGACTCAGTAATTCTTCCCCATGAATCTATCATTTTTCTCTAGGTCTGGTATTTACTAGAAGTGACATTGGAAAATTGAATGCTAGCCTACTGTTACTGAAGTATGAAAAATAACACTAGGGGAAAATAACACTATCAGCTTGGCTTAGAGTAAAACTCTGTCCTTAATCTTTGCAGACATGACTCCACAGTTAGGGCTGTGGAGTTGTGCACCAGCTTCAATACACATCATTTTTTAGGACAATTTCAAGTAAATCAATTCAACATTAAAGGAATTAAAAAAACAACTGCTTTAATGTGGGTACTTACAAAAACCCTGAAGTACTTTACAACCAACTAAACAGAATGGAAATGCAACTTTCTGTATGGCATTAAAAATAAACCCCTCAAGCTATGGTAATTATTGTGACCATTATTTCTGAAATCTGATAAATGCCACAGGATTAGCTCAGCTGGTTAGAGCATGGTTCTAATAACACAAAGTTGTGGGTTTGATCCCCATATGGGCCATTCACTTATGAGCTGGATTCAATGATCCTTCTGGGTCCTTTCCAACTCAGAATATTCTGTGATACTACCTAAAAAACCCCATTTTTACTGTCATACTCTGGCCTCACATACACCCTCATTTCAAATACTCTTAAGGCAATGTCAGTAATGGAGGAAGAAGGAAATGATCCCCAGAGAAGATGGACAAATCCATCTTTGCAGAACAGCAGCCTGGCTTCATTCACTGAGGAAATGAAGGTGACAGCATCAACCAAGACACTGTAGGGCCATGACAGCAATTTAAGTCGTCATCCATAACTCAGGTCTTGGAACAGGAAAACTACCTTGTGATGCTAATTCTGACCTACTGTTAATTTAGCACCTCCAACAACAGAAATCATTCAAAGACACTGACATAAATCAACAGCTTGTTCTGTGAAAAAGCAGGTGTCACCTTAAGTGCATGACCTAAGGGTACATGTGTTTCATAAGACAGCTGAGACTAAACAATATTAATGTAACTACTACTTAAGCAAAGACAGCCTACTGGATATGATACAGTTTGAGACAAAATTATGTGTAAGATACCACTCTACCTAGAAAAGCCCCACAATGAAAGACCTAGGGAAATGGTGCATCCAACCTCCCTTGAAAAACAGGACTTCCTACAGCTTTCATTTCAAGGCCAGAAATGCCCTATGTGCAACTGACTAATCTATACCTAGAAATCTGAAGTTAACTTTATTTTCTACAAGAGCAGGGCATGGATACTTTCTTTAGCTTTATGGCAATACATGATGCAATTATAAGTGGGTATATTAAACAATGTAAAGACAATAAACATATAAACTTGGCAGTTGAATTTCAAACTCAGTCTTGCTGTGCTGTTTTATAAAAACCATAAAATACAGGGGAAAGTAATTATCTCTACTACATGGCTGACCCAAAAAAGGGAGACTGCAAAAAGTATGCAGGTCCAAAAAAATGGTACTAGAGCACCAAAACTGTAAGGAATGCTTAACTTTATCCATTCTTTTTCATGCCAGCCCTGGAGTAATCATTACGTCTGGCACCAGGAAGGAATTCCTCTAGAGGCATACTGGCAACAACCATAGCTGCTTTTGTCCTTTTTCCCCCTCTCCCTTAAGCACTAAGCACAGATAATCTGTTCAGAACAGCTGGCATGTCCCATTCATACAGGTTTGTTTCTAACTGCAAAGGGAAGGAATGCCTGAGACAGAAATATAGATAGAAAATAGCTTCATTCAGTTAAGGTTAAAAGAATCTAACACTGTTTTCTAGAGATGACTATAAATTTTTATCGGGAAAAAATTCAGAGTGTTTTCCAAATTTAACAAAAAAAAACAACAAACCAACATTATTTAACACTTGCTCATTAGTTTGCTTATGGCAAATGGTAATTAAATCTCTCTTAATTCCTTTGCTAACCTCAACATTTAGAATTAAGCTTTAGATGAGGAGCAAAGTGTTACTAATAAAGATCTAGGCATGATCCATCAGGAAATATATTGTACTATTTCTCTGTATCACATGACCTTGTAAAATGGTACTTTATTTTAACTTTTAACACAAAACTATATCATTCTAATCCAGAAAATGGTCAACATACCAGTGTGAAATCAAAATAGACTATCAGCCTGACCCAACATTAAAAAGTGGTATACAACAGAGCAAAGTACTAGTGAAAACCTAGTAAGAACTACTGTAGCAAAGCCTCATTATCCACCATACTCCTTTGTAGAAATGGTCCATTTAATATGCTAGTATACATTTAGTATATAACAGAAAGGACTGCAAAAATGCTACTGGAAAGAGCTTTATCACACGAATGAGGGTCATTTCAATACCATAAGAGGTTCCTACACTTAAACACTTGAGATTCCAATCGGTGGTTGAGGTACAGAGATTACACAATAAATGTGGAAGGTACACAGCTGAACATAGAGAGTACCATTTAAGTTCTCATCAACATCATAAAATAAGATGACCAAGAGAGACCTGGACCAGCGTGAAGCAAAACCACAATACATTCACCAACTCTATTCACTGCCCTGCCTTGCCAAGGACCTCTTTGGACACTTCCCCATGACAATGCCATCATATTTCTACTTCACAAGAAACTAATCCTTGACTCTAAAAAAACCCAACTCTCCTCTCCCTTTAGGAGTTCTTAAATATCAAAATGGAGGAAATCTACTAGAAATGTTTTTTTTGGAACATGCAAATTATGCAAAGTTGCTTCACCTTGAAGATAAGCAATAGGATATGAAGATAGTGAAAATGGTAGCTCACAGGAAAAAACCTGATTCTATAATCTACATGTTGACAAGGTGTTGGGCTCCATCACTCCATCAAGCAGTAGATACTTGTCTTAGATTCTTCTACTTGACTGCTTTCATCAGATTAAGCATCTGGGATTTAATTTAGGAGTTTCAGCTTTATTAAGCTGTCACAAGAGCAGCCCTATTCTGATAACAGTAGCTGGTCTAATTATGGCCTGGTTTAGGGTTGACAAGTACAATGATTCATTCATGGCACATGAGAAGCAATAAAAAGTTGTTTTGCATTACAGCTTTAAAAATGTAGACACTTTTTTCATTTAATTTGTCACTTAGCTTTTGCTAAGAGGACTGTTAAATTGCAGTAAGAGGCAAATGGGGCTTTTAGTTTAAATGCAATCCCCATAATTAATGATCTGTAATGGCACAGCGCTCAAGCGGGAACACTATTGTTTCACAGTAGGCTGTGATGGTGACATGTGACTTTTGTATTCAGGTCCTGTAATATCCATGTGGCTAAAGGGCTTCCTATTTCATTTCACAGCCAGAAGCCTGAAGAAAACACCAATTAACTTGCAGATCCCATTTGCCAACAAAACAGTCTCTTCCCAGTGTCTGGCAGTGCTCAACATTTAATTCCAAAACAGAGCCTCACAGCCATCATGATCCCTGGGCTGGAGTACAGAGTCAATTTTCCCCCTTTTTTAGGGGGAATCTTTTTATTTTTCATGAGAACAAGCAACTTTTACTTTATTTTTCATGGATGAGTATTCATGAATTGCCCATCTACTAAGATCACACAGTCCATTTTTTTTTTCTCTCTAGTCTATAAAGAAAGCTTTCTTTCAAATCAGAGATCTCAGCTCAACAGGCATCAGCAGGTATTTACTTTCCATTTCCATACTCCATTTTACCAGTGCAATTTAATTAAAAGGCAAACCAAGGGGTTTCAGATGATTAATCATTATGACATCCTAAACTCCTCAACCATGGTCACCATGAGTCAAACATCTAAAAAACAGCATGTGAAATTTATATACTGGGATACCATTTAAACAGCAATGTGAAGAATTCCAACTCTGCTTTAAACTCTGCAAAGTGGAATTCATGTATTACTGTGGCAAGTTGGAAGTAATCACCAGTGCATCACTGAAACTGCATCTAAATTCTCCTAGCTTGAGAAGTATCTGAGCAAGCCTTAGAGCTCTGACCTGTAGCCTTTCCAATAGCATACCTCTGACATTCCATAAGTAGCATACAGCTCATCCCATTCCTTGATGTAGAACAGGAAAATCTGCTAGGCAATTATTATATTTTACTTCCTATCTAGAGGTTTTAAAAAACAACTGCCTAGTTATGTGGAAGACCTTTTTTTATTAACATGATGCTTTTGCTCAAGAAATTAGGACTTTGCTCTAAAAATTGCCAGGTTCGTACTTGGACCTAAAGTACTTCATTTGCGGGTCTTGAGTGGACGTTTCACTGATTTTAAGGGGGGTTTTTCATTTTTATTTTAGGTGTGCAGTGTTTCACTGTTGTTGTTTTTAAATCAGCACCTTCATTCAAACCCAAAATGACTTCTACTGAAATCAGCAATTTACCACAAACTTGAACAGGAACTATGATCAAAGCTCAGTGCGTCCTTCCAGTACCCTTGCCAACACCCAATGCCAGGCAGGAAGCATCACTTAAATTCTAATGAAAGGTTCAAATGACCCAGTGAAGGAGCAAAGTTGAAGTTATTTAAGTATGCTTAAAAGTCTATCCCAAGATGGAACTGACAAAGTGGCCATATGCCTAGCAGTTGGCAGACAGCATACCAAGGCAAGCAAGAGAGTCTTTATTAAGCAGAGTCTATATTTACTTACTTTGTATGCCCTAAAATTCTCCCTAACTACAACAAATGGCTACCTACCTGTGACATACATGAGAGTACAGCTAAAAGTTTTTTTTGAAAGACATATATCCTCCTCCAGATTACTCTGAACAGGTAATAAAAATGTTAAATATGCAGAGGCCTGTGTATCACACCCTCCATCAATATTTTGGTTCTCTGACACTCTAGAAGATAACAAGCCAACATTTCTTTGTAACGCCATGATAGCACGACTCTTTTAAACTCAGTAAACTCTTTTAAACTCAGTCTGAGTTACCTCTTCTACTAGAACAGATCTTATGTTGCTGGGGCTACCCTGATTTTCCCTCTGCAGTCTGCTATTGTAACTCTGGTCTCCCTTAAAATCTACTTGAACTTTTTGTACATTCATTTTTTTTTCCTTGAGATGCAAGTTTCACATGGAAAAAGTAATGTTTTATGTGAAAACAGGGAAACTCAAATAAAGTAAGATCCTAGCAAAAACACTGCAGAAGCTTGTAGCCTTCACATCAGGTAGGAGTTAATCTGGAGCAATTCACACAACTAACAGAGTTTTGGAGGCAACTTGCTATGCACCAGTGGAAGGAACCAAGATATCCTATCAGTGGGAAGAAGAAATAGACAGTTTAGAATCATAGAATCATGGAGATGGAAGAATCAAGTTAAATTCTACCCTTTGCCTACTGCCCACCTGGTGTGACTGAAGAGTATTTGCAACTGAAACCATGGTACAAGATCAATCAACATATTTTGATTCTGTTAAGAAGTGTCAGAGCAGTCCAGAACTGAAACAATACGGTCAGCCTCAGACTGCAAATACAGCACAGCAGGTCAGGCAGTGGTAAGGCTGCTTTTTGGAAGTGACATCTAGAATTCTGATTAACTGGAGGTAAACTAAATTCAATTAATCCAAAAGTATTTATTATTTGATCCTGCAAAAAGATAGATTCTACCTCCTCTACCTTCAGACAGGTGTTGTCAAGAAAATGATGTTAAAGAAGACTGATGAAACAAGAGGAGCCGCTACAAAAATTTTAAAAAAACTTTTTTGTTTATTGACAGCATGTGGCAAGACTGCTACAGGTAACAGATGGAGAACACATTTCTGCCTCGCCCACCACCTACCAACTCAACCCACGTAAGCAATGAAGCATGAGACCCTCCAGGTTTCAGTATACTGTAATACAATTTTGTTCCATGTATGTCCAGCTAGGCATGTGCCTTGCTTGGCAAAAACTGTTATTTTCGGGGAAAACAAGACAAGGCATCATAAAAATGGTGGTTAAACTTGCAGTTATTTCTAGACTCCAACAGAACTTTGCATGCTATGATATTAAGGATTCTGGTCATAGAAGTATAGGTAATTAGCAGCTTATTAGCCTAGTGCTTCAATTAGAGTGAACATAATTTTTGCTATACAGGTTATATCCAATCTTATCCCACCAGTTGGTATCTGATTCAATCATCATTTTTGACCTCTAAGAGTGCAAAAGTTAAGTTTTGCATTTGAGACTTCTTTTCTAAATGAAGCATATTACTCTTACTTGGATTTGATTTCATTTAGCTTGATTTTGGGCCTTTAAATTACATTAAGAGCATTATGATATTTGCTCTCTTCTTTACATTACTTACATAATGTCTCACAGGACATCATCTGTAAAACATTATTAAATGTTTTTATGTTTCTTGCCACATAAGTCAGACGTAGCCATATTGACCAGAGCCCATCAAAACAGACTTCTTTAAGTCTAGACTTGAAAAGCCTTTCCAGAATGAGAACACAGGTTTCTAATCCAAATTCCATGAATCACAATGCAGTTCCATTTAGGCCATGCGTATCTCCAGTTTGCTCTAGGAAAGAGCTTCCAAGACACCTGTAGTAAGGTTTGGAATGCTAAGACAGACACGTTAATACGTTCACTCACACACTCAGTGAATTACCTCTCAGAGGAATGAATCAGATTTACCACTATATTTTAAATCAGATTGTCTTTAATCTCCCACACACTTGCGTATCTACTAGTTACTAGTTTGTTACAGCAGTTGATATATCTAGGAATGCAATGCTTGTGGTTACTTTCTATCTTTCCTCTCACGATGCCATCCTGAAAAACAAGTTTTATTGATTTTCCCTTCAGATAACACCCTGTATCAATAGAGGCTGAGAGGGATTTAGAGCAGCCCTGCAGTGAAGTACTTGGTGTTACTAGTGGATAAGAGGTTGGACACGACCCAGCCATGGGCCCTCACAGCTCAGAGAGCGACACGTGTCCTGGGCTGCATCCAGAGCAGTTCGGAAGGGAGGGGATTCTGCCCCTCTGCTCTGCTCTGCTGAGACTCCACCTACAGTGCTGCATCAGCTCTGGGGTCACAGCACTGGAAGGACATAGACCTATTGGAGGAGACTGAGAGAAGGGCCACAGAGACGACAAGAGGGACAGAGCACTCGCCATAAAAGGAAAGGCCGAGAGAGTTTGGGTTTACTCAGCTTGGAGAAGGCTTTGGGGAGAGCTTAGAGCACCTTCCAGTACCTAAAGGAGACCTACAAGAAGACTGAAGAGGAACTTTTTACAAGGCATGTAGTGATCAGACAAAGGGGAATGGCTTTATAGTGAAAGCTGGAAAGTTTAGATTTGGTATTAGGAAAAACATTCTTTACTGTGAGGGTGGTGAGGCACTGGAACCATTTGCTCAGAGCAGCTGCAGATGCCCCATCCCTTGAAGTGTTTCAAAGCCAGGTTAGATGAAACTCTGAGCAAACTGGTCTAGCGAAAATTGTACCTGCCCATGGCAGGGCAGTTGGAACTAGGTGATCTCTAATGCCCTTTCCAATCCAAACCATTTAATGGTCCTGAGATGAGATTCTTAACAGATTTTGAAAACTTCTGAAGTAGTAGTTCAAAACTGTATTAGTGAAGTCCTGGACATCAGTTCGAATATACCTTTCCCATTTCAGCAATGTTAATTGTTAGTCTTCTGTATTTTGTCACCTTTCTCGCTCAGTAATTGACTTCTGTAACTGTGAATCGGTTTCTTCCTCAACCTTTCCAGCTCAGCACTAGAGGCTTATGTATTTCACCTCAGCGGTGTAGCTACATTTCCACTTTTTGCTTTATTCTTTCTAGAGCCTCTAGTACTCAAGTGTTGGAATTGTACTTCTTTTACACCATGTTCCCAAATGCAAGTGTCTCAATCTGAAGGTCAGAAATTTGATTTTACCCAAACTTAACTGACTAAAAGAAAACTGCAGGAAACTCTAATCTGCTCAGCCTAGAATCACAATAGAAGTTTTTCTCAACTCCAAATATATAACTGTTTCTTTATTAAACATATGAACACCTAAACAAGTCTGTGAATTTACCCAGTTCATCCCAGAGCTGCCTATACTTGTCAGTCATTGTAGTTCCTTGTTGTCTCCAAAGCGACAGACGGGGGTCAGCCATGAACTGTTCTGTTATCAACGTCAACATGCGCGCTCCATTTGAATCTCTCATTTTTAGCATCTCTCGCACCTAGGAAACGAGTCTTTTAATACAAACTTGAAAAAAGCAAAGAAATCGCAGTACAGACAATATGCTGCAGTGTTAAATATTCCCCTTTTGCTAAGTTAGAAATGCAATTCATATGTATGATGGCAAATTTTTAGGTAGAAAAAACAGTCTGCCTTCCCAATTTTTGACAAAATTTTGGGCTCAGTATCCAATTGCAATTCTTCAGAGAATTTTTCACAAGCAATCCACAGGTGTATTATACAAACTGCTGTAAGGTTTTCCACCATTTTGGGGGTGGGAAGGAAGAAGAGAACAGCAAAGCTGTAGAAGCTTGAAATGTTATTTCATATCCTTACACTGATCAAGACAAACCAGATTGTAGTCCACTTCTGTACAACTCATTATCAAGTTGCCATTGTATTCCCAAGGCTTTGTGTTATTTTAGAATAGCAGAATCTAGAACTCTGAGTAAGATGCAAGCAAGTACAGACCGGCTTGGAGAACAGGGGAAAGAAAAAAAGGTTCAGAGTACTCAACACACCTTTGCAAAAAGCAAATTGAGCTGCTTCCCTGATCCATGGTATCCACCCTGGGAAAGGAAGAGTTTAACCTGTTCTTGGACTTGTTCCTCATCCAAATGCCAGCAATTTTCATCATCTATGCTAGCACCTGCTGTTGGGTCAGGAGCACCTGCAAACAGCAAGAAAAGAAATCATTATGTTCTATATGAAGAAGAGAGGTTCTTGAGTCCAGGGGAGAGGACTACTGCAGAGGGGTTTTTTATGTCTTCTCCTGTTTTGGATACCTTGATTTTAATCTAAACAGTCTTTAGAATAGACTTAAATTTCTTCTCAGTAGTCTTAAGCACTTAGAAATTATACCTATGAAAAGGCATTTAAATACATAATATTCTCTTCTCTGACAAAACATTAGAATCAAGGTAAGGGTTTTTCTTCCCATCTCAGCAGCTACACTAGAATGATTTTACAAGGAAAATTAAGATTTTTGAATTATATTTCTACCACTGTGATGTTAAAACCACTCTCCCCAAAACACCTGTGTAATTCCTGTACCTTCAGCAATCTTGCTCAGGTTTAAGTGACTGCTAGTGAGCGCTGCTATTGATGAACATGAGGAGAATCATCACCTTGGTGCCTCTGAGCTGTGATGGCTCTGCAAAGCTAAACAAAGAGTAAAAAAATCCCCAAACAAATCCAAAGTCTTAAAGCACTAAAGGCATTTCCATCATAAGTAAGAGCTATAGACACTCGACTATGCTGCTTTCAAGGAAGCATTTTTACATAGGCAATGTCATCTGCACAGAGTCAATTAAGAGCCACTTGACTTGAATTAGCCCAGTATCAACTGAAATTACTAGATTCACATAAAGCAGTGCTTTGGCCACAGATTGCCATAACGCAGCTTTTGCAGATCAGACCAGTGATGTTCCCTCTCTTGAACTTAACAAGTTCTTGCACCATCTAATAAACTATATTTTTCTGAAGAACCCTGCACCTCCACTGGACATCTTCTAAAAGGTCGTCAAACTGAACAGGCTGAAAAGTACTTATCTACAGTGTTGGACTCAGCTCAAGGCTGGGAATCACCATACCATATATCAGTTATTTTAAGCATGGCTGAGACTCAAGTTGACCTTACATTTTAATTTTGAATTTATCACAGCTGCATAATCTCTATCTCTATTATGTTTTGAGAAGATGTTATAGAAATGAATCACGTTCAACAACTCTCTCATTGAAATCTGTGTCCATGTTACTCTGTAGAAAAAAAGAAAATATTGCCAGGGAAAGAAAATTACATAAATTTCAAAAAAGCTGGGACTTTTTATAGAAATCCTAAAAACTTAAAAAACCAAAATAGCTACAACTCTACAATGTACAGGAAAAAAACCCATTGATTCTATTGATTCAAACTTTTGTTTCAGAATTGCAGCTTTGCCATGAAGGTGAAGCTTTTAAGTGCTCACATGAAATGCTGAACTCTTTATTCAATGAAAATACAAACAGAAGATTTAGAAGGTCAGAGGGATTTCTTATCTACAAATTGCTGAGACTGTAAACAAAAAAATGTTCCAGCTCAGCAACTTCCTAAACTGTCTCATTTTCACAGCCTAAAGCAGGGAACAATGCACTGCTGTAAATATATATACACACATATATGCTTAATTAATAAGAAATTATGTCTTTGGAGGTGTGAATAAACTCTCCTGTTTCCCACAGGAACACAAAAATGTCTCAGAAGACAGGAATCAAGCTCAAGACAGCATAAAAACCAAGGAATCGAAAACTTGCTCTTCTGCAAATGTTTTCATCTTCAATTTATTTGTTTTAAAGGGCTTTCAATTCTGTCAGCTACATGAAACATTTACTGATAAGTCTTTGGTTGCACAGAACAAGATAAAAAGGAAAATCAAGCCACACAAGAATAAGCAGTGCAGCTGTTGCACAGACCAGGTTTGCAGTATCACCGTGCAAATAGTTTAAATATTTCATTGCTCTAAAACACAAAGAGGGTGAAGAGGAACTTTATAAAAGCAACAGTATATACAAGATACACTTAAATTTGTTCCTTACTTCAATAGAGATTTATCTTTAAATAATCTTGGTAGGGTTACTTTCAAACTGAATTAAAAATAGCCCAGTATTCCCCAGCTAAGCTTCCCTATTTAGGGGATGAAAAAAAATCATTCTGCAACTCTTTACACTTTATCTGTGTAAATAGATAAAGCTCACCTGTCATTTTGTGTTACAAGGTTAGAAAAGCAATACAGCTACCACAGATTCTTTAACAACAGGTTTCCTTTACAAAAATAAGTGTACCTGCTACCCAGGGCCACCAGCACTGCCTCCACCAAGGCTACTCCTGCCAGTATGATCCCAAATATATCTTAACCAGGAGCACAGTATCACTACACTCACACCACAGTTACTTGCAAGCTGTTAGGCCAGACGACTGTAAAGGATGAAGATGCCAAGAGTCTGTGCCGTACAGTCCTCTTCAGCACAGTACACAGATACTCTGACTGAGAATGATTTTCTTTCTTACAAGATCTTACATAGCCAATATTCAGTATGATCAAAATTTTTAATTCTAAAGAAATTTCAGTGTACATATAAGCAGCACCAGCTACAGTTGCAATTCACTCATCTTTCAATCCGGATGGCAGCCATAGCTGTGGCATGAGGACACTGTGTCTGATCAGGCACAAGTCCAGACACCTTTCAACCAAGGCAGCAGCCAGGCAGCCTACTGATGCTGCTGGAGAAGCCTCAGCTTCAGCTGCTTATCATTCTTGTTTTGGGGTCAAGACATGACCATCTCCCATGTCTCTCAACTATCTAGGCACTTTTCAAGTTCACTAGGTTCACCTACACCCAGGTGACTCATCTAGCCTGTTTCCTCTCCCACTTGAACAGATCATGGATGGGATTTCTACACTGGCATTTCTTCTGAAAACACAGGAGTGGGTCAATAGGTAAGGAACTATCTGAATGAGCAGGACGAGGAAGCTGACTTAGGGGCTGTGAGAAGCCCTAGCAGTAGCTGTCAGGAAGGCTCAGGCTCAACACTGAATAGGCAGAGCTGAAGGCTCAAACCAAAGGCAGCAGCTTCGCTCAGGGTGTGGCACGGCCCTGAACTGGCACTGGCAAGGCTTTGGCAGAAGGACAATTTGGCTGCAGAAAGAAAAGAGGAACATGAACAGCCCTGAATTTAAACTCTGCAGGGCAGTTTGGTACCAGGGTTAAACCCTGTCTCCCACTTGTAACCTGGGGATAAGTGTTACTCATGTGCTTCAGAAAGATGTCATGAGGATACATGAGTTCACATTTGAACTATGAAAGTGAGAAGTACTGTATAATTATGCTAATATTAAAACCTGTAATTAAAGTGTGTCAGTTTATAGACACTAAACTAACATATTAATCTCCTTCTCCCCAGCCTCTGGCTTTTTAAACTTTTGCCATGACTGGTCTTTGAAATACACTGTACATCATGTACATACATTTAAACATACTAAATAAAGTCTTCATAACCAGTATACAGACACAGCCATATATACTTACTCATGCTCCTTTACTATAATTACTAAATTGCAATCTCAGCAGTCAAAGCAGGAATATTGTGCACAACTGTTTGTGACACTGAACATCTAATAGCGTTTGAAAACAGGGTAGCGGCCTCTTACATTTAGGGTCATAGCATGTTAAATATAACCAACTCCCAAGTTCTAAGAAGCAGGAGCATTTGAAAAATAAGCACTTGGTTCATTTACATAGCATTTAAAAGCAACTGCTTTCAAGATGAGCAACCATGTTTAAGAACTGATGCTGTACATGGAGAACTTAACCTCACAAAATAGAAGCAAGTAGGGAGCAATGACTAAAAATGGACTAAAGTTCTTACATTGCCAACTACTCAGGGGCAGATCAACAGGGAGATTTGGATAAAACAAGGCAAACTCTTTCTCTGATCCTTATTTCTGCAGTATCAAAAGAGTTGACTTCAAATAAAACCATGCTGAATTATTCACTTGTAGCAATCTACACAGATATTTTCTTGAAGTTTCTAATAAAAATGTCATTAATTTAAGTATACAAACGAACTGTAGATCAGGTACATTTTATTAAAAGTCATCCCATGGCAGCATTAAGGAGAAGATATGGAAAAATTACTACAAATAAAAAGCATGACTTAATGAGTATTATGTGAAGACAGAATGAAAGAAACCTAGCTAGAAACCAATGTTGCTAGATGCTGATTCACAACAGAATAGTGATTGATTTTAAAAACACAGTATATTCGAATTATTCTAAACAATAATTAGATAAAACCAAAGATCATTAAAATAATGATTCAAAAATATTATTATGTCTTTGATTCTCCAAATGATTCCAAGTTTAGACATAAGTCTAAAGGACTTATAGACCTTTGGGTGCACTTCAGGACCTTTGGGTGCACTATTTAACACCTGTTCAGCAGCTCACAGCACCAAAGGAAAACAGCAAATGCTATGAAGCTGTCAGTGATAACAACACAAAACATGAAGACTATGCTAAGTTGCAGAGGAAAGTTAATTAAATCCCAACAAGTTTTTAAACTTCAAAAAATTCTGCATTCCCTCTGTACATATAGCCAAACATGCTGTATTATCTACTAACAATATCTAACTTCTCCTGCTAAAATCCGCATCTCACAAAAATCCACATCATCATATAGCAATACATTTCAAAACTTATTTATGCATGACAGATAGAAGAACTCTATCAGTATAGATAAGCATACTTTATTTTAATTATTTATCTTCCATGTCTTTTAGCAAAATCTCACTATTTTCTATGCAACAAGTTTTATATTTATGTTTAGTGTATCTGAAAAAACCTTTCCTAAAAATATTAGTTTCATAAATTATTTTTCATGTTACTTTTCAGCTACCAGTCTTTTCTTTTTATTTTTACATTCTACTGCTTATTTACATTTAGTTAGGTTTCTTGAATTTCTCTAGTTTTGGCTACTTTTACTTTTACTTCCTCCCCAGATCTGGCTCACCAAACAATTCTCATACTAAGCACTTTCATTCTTCTTTAAAGGAAATTCACCTGCCACTTCCTGCATTCATCTTTTGCAACTAGACTCTCAATCAATTTTGAACTTTAGGCAGGGCCATGTGAAAGATTCTTTATGTAATGTTAACATAACTTTATATAATATTAAAGAAAATGATTTATTTTTATTCTTTTTACTAGCAGATCAGCAATATATTTTATTCAGCCCTACCCTTCTCCACAATATTCTATTAAAACACCCATCATTCTAGTTAATACATTAAGTACATCTAAACACGTATTAACCTGTACCTCCAGATTGCCTCTTTGAACTTAATAGTTACAGGAACAACATTAGATATTCTGAAATTTTCTTTTAAAGCTTCTTTTTTGTAGATGTTTTCTTCTTGAATGCCTCCCACAGCACTGCTAATATACATTACAAATTAACATTTGTTGAGGATGTGCCCATATTTGCTTGGACAAATGCAGAAAAAAGTAGAGAAAACAAGGTGCCTGTCCTTTTGAAGATGAATATACTTCAGCTGCTTCCTCCCAGACTCTCCCTCTTAAACTTGAGTTCATCTGTATGTGGATCTGTACTGGCAAGTGACTTCTACTGCAAGTTGGAGAATCAGAGAAAGGCAAAAGTCTGGAGAAATCCATATATTTCCTCCAAGAGCAGAGATTGCAACAGCAGCAATAAACAGGAAAAGAAAGAGTACAGCTTAAAAGGTAAAAATTAAGTAGGTTTTCCAGGCTGTTCCTTATACTAAAACCATCAGAGCCTTTTTCACTATGCACGTAATAAAAAACCAATGCTAATACAAGACTAATACAAAAAACAGGCCTTCCCTCTCCCTCCACCCGTCCCACAGTTACTTTGCTATTTCCACTCAAATTCTCATGAACACAGTACGGCCTTTCAATCAATTTATTGAAGTGAGAGTTTCATACCTATGAAAAGGCAGATCTAAGATGACAAATCCAGCTGACAATCTGTTGTTATCCTGATTGCTCTCTTCCTAGAATACACGTTCTCTCCTACCAATGGTACAAAAATCAAAAGGGAGGAAAAAAGCCTCAGCTAAACAAGACCCAAAGCTATATCCAGCCTCCTGTGAGAGCACACCCAAACCAAAATCCAATGTGAAGCCAGCAGTTCTGTAGTACAAACACCAGGGAGGGCATCAGTATTAATACATGCAGTTGTCTTCAGTATGGATTACACACCACAAAACTCCAGCTGAGATCATCAGGAACATGAACAGCTGGAACAGCATCACATGAAAAAATCAGAACACAGTAACTTCTCAAAATCAATAGGTGCTTTTGTGCTCTAAAAATATGAAGAGCAATCTTGCAATCACCACCAAGTGAAAATAGCATGGCAAATACAGAAAATATTCCCACTAAATCACTTGTCTTTCCTGAAGAAATTAGCAACTAGCCAACATATTCTTCTGATTTTAACAGCATCCTCTTATTTCTCCCTGCAGTGAGGCTCACTCATGAAGCAAGAAAGGATATTGCATCACTTGTGTCCACCAAGAAACTCAAAGGGGCTGGTTATTATAAACCTGTGTCAATATAAGTCACTTCACTAATTCCCCCAGTAACCTCCTGAAAGGTGGCCAAAGACAGTCATTGAATGCTGCATAACACAGGTCTGAGCAGGTGAAACATTATCCAATTACCTTTTGTTTAAAGGAGAGAACCGATGTTGTTTCATCTAATCATCTCTCTCATGAGCCAGCTCATAAGGAAGACAAGACAACTGTGGTCAAAGCTTTTCCAAGTCCCATACCATTCAAACATACAATTAAATACTATTCAAGAGCTGACTTTTTTTGCATATCACTGAAAATATATGAAAATTAGAGCTACTACAGTAATCACAGAGAAAAAAAATAAAAGAATGGAAGTCTTATATAGAACAACACTGAAATTAAACTACCTCTAGGCAACATTGAAAATAATTTCCCCATCCAACTCCAGATTCAGAATTTCTCTTAATCATAGCTGTTTCAGGTTTTCCTGTGCCAGGTCTCCTCTACTTTCAAGAAACAAGTTTTTCCAAGCATTTCTTCTCACTTATCTATGCCTTCAAGTAGAATTTAATATAACTTCTCTTCAAACACTAGTTCAGTGAGGTGAGACTGTTCAAAGCAAGACAGGTCTTCAAAACAGTTTTGTGCTACAAACTCAACATCTGCAGCTGAGGAGGTATCATAGAGTAAATGGTGATCTTACATTCATCATGCTATGATATTAGAATGAGAAACACTTTATTGGTAATTTTTCATTGAGGTTTTTTGTCAGGTGTATTATTTTTAATCTAAGGAATTTGATTAAAGATCAAGAGAACAGAATTATGGTATGAATCCCAGAATAACACTTCTCTACAGAAGAACTCACTTTTTCCTTATAAGAACTATGTAATTTTTTAGTATTGTGAACACAAAATAATTCAGACCATGGTTTTATGTGTGTCTGAGAGAAAAGCAGGAAACTATATAAAGTCTTTTATAACCCAGTCTCCTTTGGTAATAGCAGTTGATTTTCTTATGCTTCCTGGATTTTCTGCTTTGGCTCTTGGCATTTTAGTAGAAAATAGTCAATAAAGACATGCTGCAATCTCACCTACTAGGAAGACAGCAACAAATGGAAGAAACATTTCAGTTTTTTGGATCATTTTAAACTAATCTACTCAAATTCTTTTTGAAATATCTTAAGTGATCATCAACTTAGAATAGGAAATAAAACAACTTTTTGCTATTGTCAACGACAGAAATCTCAAATCTTTCTCCAAAACTACTTAATATAATAATGAGCAATGAGATAGTCTGACAGTAAATAGTTGACAAAGACTAACTATCATGCCTATGATTAGTGTAATTTACAGACTTCACACTTATCAATCCTGTAACTGCTTGTCATTTCTCTTATATTAGCCATAGTATAGTTAATACAGACATTTATAACACCTGTCCTTTGTGTCCCATCCTTGCCTTCCCTTTTCTAGTCACCCTTGTCTGAATCTTCTGTACCCCGCTCTTACCCTAATTCTTCCTTATCCATCAGCTCACAAATGTTCAGGTTGTTAACATCTCTCATATGATACATGCTTTCAGCTCACAACATCCGAGCATGTTCCTCTACTGCTTATGTCCTGCCTCTCCTTTAGTGCCACTTCCTTTCCACAGTCACCATTACATTCAACAACTACAGCAACTGCCTTGCCTCTGGCCACATCGCCTTCTCCCCCAGTGACAAAAAAGACCACAGCTTCTGAAATTCACTATCTCACAGCATCCCCTGTCTGTGCCTGTTAGAGTCAGAGAAGCACAAGGAGAAAGTTTAAGCTGCAGATAAATCCTGTTATTAAAATGACTGGGTTTTTTCTGCCTACACTATAACTAACATACACATGGTTTTCTTTATCTTAGTATTAAGCATCTTGATTCTGGTTTTATTGCAAGTTCTTTGAGTAATGGTCACGTCTCAAATATTTAACACAAGGCCTGTTCCTGTCAATGAGAAAAAAAAAGAAAAGAAGATATTTTAGATATTAGGTAACTTATTCTTCCCCCCTAAGTTGCCCTAATACTTACAGCCCTGGCCACCTGAAAGCACATTTCTATCAGGTGACCTTACAGGAACACAGGACTCTAATAAACTAGCTGGGTCACCTCAAACTCACAACTACCTACTCTCAATTCAGCAGGGTCCATAAAAAAGCCATGTCAGAAGCCTCAAGTCAAATTCAGCACCCTTTAACAAACACAAGTTGTCCACAGCAAAAAATAGCCATTAAAATCATGTGTAGCAGAGAGAGCAGGAAAGATCAAGACCTTAGCTATACTGTAACTGCTGCAGCACCAACAGGAAAAAAGCACTGAAATGCAGTTTTTATGTTTCTTCTGACGTCATATATAAACCTAATCCCAAAACTTATTACAACTATATTTAATGAATGAAATAACAGTAACATCTACTTGCTTTTATGTTTTGCAGTTAAAACAAAATTCCACAATCAAAGTCTCAGAAAACTAGTACAAAGAACAAAATAACAAGACACCACTCCTAAGCTGGTAAAAAGAGTTCCTTTAAGCAATATGGCTATACAAAGAACACCACTACTCAGTTTATACTAGCTGGAGAACACAAGCATGAAGCAGATCACTTATTAACTGAACTGCAGAAAACATCAAGTTCATTGCTTATGAGTTCTTTTCTCTATTCCAAAGAGCAGCATTTTCTAAATATCTTAAAATGAAGGTTCAGTAGAAGAATCCTCTTTAGTAGACACCAGAATAATTCAGCACGGAAGACAACTAGGCAGGTCACACTCCTGCACAAAAAAAAGCTCAAAACCTATGAGGAAATGAAACAAAAGGAAGGACAAGTGTCAAACTCACCATGGACTTGATTGATTTCTGAATTCTGAGAAAGGATTTCATCTGCTAATTTTTGAGCAGTTGGCAAAACTTCTGTGTGGTGTACTGTGATCAAATACTGCACAAATTTTTGTAGTTGGTCTCTGTTCATTTGAAAAAGTGTCTCTGAAATGGGAAGATGCAGTTTGACCTGATCTGGCTTGCGGATCCGGTATAAAGAGAGTGCCACAACGTGGGCACAGTAAAATATGTCCTTGTTTCCACAGCTACAGGTCACTGAGGTAATCTTGCAACGATCAAAGCTGATAGCTACATTGCAAACAGTTTCTGGCTCCGATTGCATTGCAGGCTCTGTTACTGTGCCACTCAAGTGGAAACCTGTGCAGGAGGGGAAAAAGAGAACTTAATGATACATGCAAAATACTATATCTCATTATCAAGGAAGTTTTGTTAATGAAAAATTATACATCTCTAAGAACTTGCTTTAATTACCAATATGATTAATCCTTTTTTCCCCATACATACCTCTTTCATCTCAAATAAATCAAAAGGGGAATAAGAAGTTAGTTTATAAGCCCTCTGCCATACCCACAACATTCACAGAAGCTTGACAGCAAGAGAACTATTTATTTGGTAAATGACAGTTGCAGAAGCAGACCAATATCCCATCAAAACCAACATGAAACTACTCAGTAAATTGGCAGCAATTTTCCAAACCTCCCCACCAGGGAGCCTGCAGCACCTACCAGCAAATTTAAACATTCTCTCAATAAGTGAGAAGGAAGTAGTGCACTCTAGTGGCATGAACTCAGGCTCTAGCTCAACTCCAGCTGACTCACTGACAAGTCACATATCCTCCTTGCTTTCACTTCTCCCTCCACTGAGCTCATGCTAATGCTCACCGTCATCCAAGTGATCCAGTAGAATGACTATGTTTGTGCAGCATTTTGGACATGGAAACTGCTGCAGTTACCAATACACAGCATGCCGGACTTGTAATCCTCAATGAGACACATATGCACTGTTCTAGATGCATATGCAGTCTGCATTCTGGTCCTGTTTTTCCATCAGCATAATAAAGCGCAAGGCGAAAGAGCTAGGTCTGTGTGTATTGTAAGAAGACACAGTATATCCTAAGCAAGATGCTTCCTTCAGCAAATATACCACCTCAGCGCAGCACAAGATCTCAAATGCTGAAGATTCAACGTAAACCAACCTGTCTGTCCAACATGAAGGCCTAGGCTTGGCTCTCAATGCTTTATCACTGAATACCAGAATAAGGGGGTTTCTTTTTGATTTTACATAAGCATGATATTGATTTCAGCTCAAGCATTAAATCAGAGACACAGACACAGAGCAATGAAACTGAATTTCATATGCTGCACCAGCACTAGATTTGGGAAGTCCATACGCAATCTGAGATAGATACAAGTAAGGTGTTATATAACAAATACTTACAAAGGAAACAATATGAACCCACACTCCCCCAATGTGAAAAAAATTGATTTAATATTCTTGAAATACCAAAGAAGTGTACTGCAGGAAGCATTATCACATGAAAATTAGACAAGGGGGAGAGGAGGAAGCAATACATACATAGCTCTAATCCAAAATGCTGTATCCCAAACCAGCTTTAAAAAACTCTCTATCTTACAGGCAACAAAAAGGAAAATCCTTTATTTTTTCCATTTGTTTATACTGTATGTTTCAGAGCAGGTTATGCAGTTAGCATCACTGCAGTACTCTCATACTCTACCCTGAAGACAGTCATATGCGTACACTAACATTGACTTTGCAATGGGATGTTTCCCAGGTAGTTAGGAGTCGAGGCTGAAGAGGCAGTCAGTGTGAAGTGCAGAGAGAAGAAAGGCAGTGGATGAACAAGACCGGGATCAAGCAGTATTCTTGCTCCCACTCACCCCTTGTTAAGAGAAAGGGAGTGGAAGTGCCCCTCACATCATGAGCTCCTTCCTCTGTCTTTCCTTTTGGTTTTTAAGTAGTCACAGTGTTTCTTTAAGTGCCTACTCTCAAAAAGAAAGCCTTTGTAAAAGTTTAACCAGCTCTATCTATTTCTGGTTCATTCTCAGTAAGTGGAAGTTGGATTGATGGTCCCAAAGAAACTGCATGCGAGATTATTTTAATTCCACTTTCCTGTGAAGCATACATAAAAAATCCCATCTATAATCCATGAGCTGAGGAAAAGTCTAACACTTGAACACAGAAAGAGCCTGATCCTGCTCCTTCCTACTCTTTGTAAATACCTGGACTCCTATTAAATACAGTAGAAAAATGCCCAATGAAAGCTTTTCTGTTAAACTGATGCAAAGTAATAAAAAAACAGCTACTCTAACAACATTACCACTTTCAATTCATCAGTATATTTTTCAAGCATTCAAAAAGCTAAAACCCTCCTGGAAACATGAAGGTCTCCAGAAATATTCAGAGTTAAGAGCAGGCCTGCCCTTAAATACCTGCATTGCTTAGATACAAACATGGGTCATGGGTCCCTCTCCACTGGGGGCTTTTTATTAAGAATTCATGTTACAAGCACCAAAATTTAGAAACACAGATACTGGTCTAAACAATGACAGCCCTAATAGAGTCACCTTACTTAACCTACCCTTCTTAACTTACTGGGAGTTTAAACAAATTAAACACCTGCTGCTCTTGCAGGCTAAAGACATAGAAGCTCTGTATTAACGATCGCACTAAGATAAGTATCCTAATTATGAAACATTGTTTTGCTCCTCTTTATCTGTTTATATTTTTAAAGAAAGAAATTGTTGTTAGTAAATATGACCTTTAAAAAGTTTTAAGCATGTCAGAAAAACCAATTCAGGAAATTTCAGCTCAGAAGCGCTGGTAAGGCTGTTGTAATTTAACCTACCAGAAATCAAACTACACTTTCACCACTGACCCTCAACATTGCAGAGTACTGAACACACAGCTTTAATTTTTTTTAGCCTAACCATCTAATATTCTCCTACTAAAGTATGGAAGGTTGGAACAGGTAAAAAGTTTATGCACTGTGCTTTGCTAGAAAGTGTACACCAGCAGTAACTTACAGCCTGTCAAGAAGCAAGACGTTACATACTCCTGGATAAGGACAAAAGGAATTACCTATGTGGGGACTTGAAGAAAATGACATTTCACAAACAGGTCCAAAGGAGCAGAAAAGGTCTCCAGCAAAAACTTGCAAGCCCTCACCCTAAACAAGTACTTCCCTTCAAAGAGAAAATTTCTTTTAACCAAAGTTACAGAACCTTTGCTAGAAATATTTATTCATTCCAAACAACTCCAAGAACAATTATATTTCACTTTTTAGTTAGAGAGCTCATTCATTATTAGCTAAAGACAACAAAAGTGTTGCAGGCAGAAAAGTGTGCTCACTACAGTAGCTATTTATAGAACAGGCACATTTCACCTTTTCCTTTAGCGGTGGTAGTTTGAAACACTTTACTGTTCTCAAAACGGCTTGTGATCAGTAACTCAAGCTCAGCTAACATGTCCAATGCACAGAGACTTTGCACTCTGCAAAAAATGTGTTTAGAAAAGCAGCTGAAGCACTAAGACAATGTATAAACTAAAGTTCTTTTACAAAACAACTTTGCTTCTGTTGGACACTCACTTCAAAAACACCTCAGTGTTATTTAATAGCCGATAAAATAGCATTCTCAGCTGTCATACTTTTGAAAGGGAACTGTGCCAAAGTGCCATTAAGAAGAAAGCATTTAAAAGTCTGTGATTTTTATAAAGAAACTTTTGCCAAAATCTGCTAGACAGCATTCTGTTTACCAAAAATATTCTGGGACTTTAAAGCCACCTGATAATTGGAAATTCACACTATTACAATGTAGTACTTGCCAGCACAAGGATATATGCCTGTCATAACAAAAACACCCACCACTTTAGAGTAAAACAAAAGTAGGTTGAAACTATAACACAAAAAAGAGTAGGAAAAAACGGTGGCATGTGGAGAAGCAGCAGCAGGTAGGCTTTTGGTTACTCAAGCCAGAAACAAAGTTTGAAATATTGAGTCTCACTACCTCATAGGATAAGTAACAAAATTACTGCACCAAATAAACATCATTAATGACATCTCATGAGCTTAATTCATCTCTAATGTCAGTGTTCAAAAGCATCATGCTTAATAGGCCCAAGTCCAAAGAGACACTTTGAAAACATATAGACCGAAAAGACAAGAACTATCAGAAGTAGCCATGTAAAATGCTGGGGGTGGTGTGGTCTATGTCTCTGTGCTAACTCCAGTGGCTAAAAACAAAAACAAAAACAAAAAAAAACCCAAAAAAACCCCCAAAAAACAAACAAACAAAAAAAAAAACCAAAAAAAAAACCAAAACAAAACAAAAAAAAAAAACAACCAACCAAAAAAAAAAAAAAGTTTGTACTTGCAAATGAGGGATTTAATTGAAACACATGCATAGATCACCACTGGGTATTTATCTTTAACAGAAAATATAAAAATCCCAGAAATGGGTTAGACTAATACCACAAAGCTTAAAAATGGGTCTCTTGATTAACTTTCTGTGATGTACCTTTTGACAACATTGTCCATGCCTCATCCACTATGGACACATTCTCCTAAAATCAGGAAGTATACTACCAGCTGTATTTGGAAATCAATGTTCTCCTTAACATGGATTCACTGACTCTTTTCCCAAGTATACATACTGCCTGCAGGTCAGGAACACACAAGAGCTGTTCTACTTTCACAGAAGAGGCCACCAGATTAAGTTACTTACTGAGAAAAAAACAGAAGAACTACTTCTTCTGTTCTGGGAGCTGGGTAATTCAGTGCACAAGACCTATACAGGCACCTCCTCTGCATATAACTTTACACTGGTTATCAGAATTGTACTCTCTGTCTTTAACAATCTTTAAAATAATTTGCAGGCCTACCAGTTCACATTTATTCAGACTGCTATATTACTTGGCAAACACATAATCACTGTGTAAACACCTCTGTTTCATCTTGCCTACCTAACGACAACAGACAGAAATGCTTCTGGAAAGTAGCTTCCAACCCTGCCCATTAGTTACTTTTTCATACTTGTATCAGTGGTTACATTTTTTTCCCCAAGACAAGCATAAGACTAAACAATATTTAGCTTATTCAAACTTTATCTTTTTAGAAGTGTTTTTCCTTTGCAATGGTAAAGTAGCATCCTACATTCAATTCTGTCTCAACATTGGAACCTACATTCTGACTCTAAGAACAGATCAACAAAGCACTTTGAAATTATTACAAAATCAAAACTTTGCATGCCACCTTAGCCTGAAGCTAATTTTAACAACCTTTTCATAAAACAGAGAAAACATGATTTTAAATGAAAAATATTCACCCATCATATCTTAAACATGCCAATACAAAGATATTAACAAGTTGGAAAAGAAATTAAGAACAATACATAAGATGTTTGCTGTTTCTGATCAATGCATAGGGTATGGACAAACTTACGTTATGACATCACCTATAATAAAATTAGCATTACCTCTGCACCCAAACACTAACAGAGGATCTGTGTCAACTAACCACTTGGATTCCACAACTTTCTGTGGCATTTCAGTACTTTCGCAAGCAAGACAATCAGAATAGCATTAAGTCCACGCACACAGGACACTGACAACTTGAAGGTTCGCTAGCACTGCCACACTTCAAAAAACATGCACACTGCAACAGAAGCAGCCATAGTAACTTGAATAAGATTTGTCCCAGCACTGAGTTCAACAGCTGTATTTAAAAACACCAATGTTCTAGTCTTCCAGCCCAAACCTCAAAGTCTGACAACTGGTCAACTAATTATGTCTGTTAGACAAAGGCCTCTACTAACCCTCCAAGCCAACTTTGGTCCTATCTCTGCTGCTCAAAAGCAGACACATATCACTGCAGCCCAAGCAGGAGTCATGGATGACTGTGTATAAATCCATCCAAATTACTCTTCCTTAAAAGAAGAAAAGGCTGTGCAAACAGCAAGGAACACAGGAAAATGCCTTCCACTACTCAACACCTATATCAGATCTGGACTGGTTTAAGACAGATGCAGATTGCCACAGCTCACACTGTCTGGAACAAAACATGCACCAAATGAACGTGGCCTGAAGGGTCTCTCAAGGTCTCACTGCTATCCCTGTGGTTAAACAACTTCCAACCCACCCCAGAGGAACACCACATAAACCACAGAATGGCATTCTCATCAGCACTGCACACACAGCCTCCTATCACATCTCTGCAAAACCTGAAAGTTGTCTGCACTTCAACTCATTTTATACAGATATAGTCAAGCCCATTTTAGGTGTCTGTAAGCATTAGGCTTTGTAAGCATTCCTTTGTAGACAAAGGGAAATAGCAAAACCTTGGTATAAGAAAGAGATGTATTTAGAATGGTAACAGAGTAGTAACAGAGCAGTAACAGAGCTTTCCTCTACCACAGTGATGCTCAACTGTGATCTAGGATGCTGTGGCAAATGACATTTATGGCTCACAAAGCAGAAGCAGAGATGAAGCAGACAAGTCTCCTCTGTTAAAGGCTAAACACAGTGCCAAGAATCACTAAATTGTCAATGCTGATAGTCTTGTCAAGTCACAAGGCTAGCAATCCATGGCTGCAGGTCACCTTCTCTCAGGTAAACAAATCAAGTGTTTTCATTGGTTTTTTGTTTGTTTTTCGTTTTGGTTTTGTTTTCCAGTTTTGCCATGTTGTTTTGTTTTCCAAGGCCATCAGTTTGAAAGCAACTATGCTCCTCTATGCTACAAGTTTAACAGCTCCTCTCTCAGTAACACATATCCTGAGAGCACAAAAAAATCTCAGTGTGAGCCTGGAAACCCCAAAGCTGATGGACAGCTAAGTACAGTTTACTGTAAGAAACCAGCAGATAGGAGATTTATTTATACACATGACATTTTTTCAAATAATATAACACACAAAGATCATGTGACAGCAATTTAAAACAAGAATGTGAAGAAATCATACTCTTTGTAGAATGTGGGTAAATCAACATTTTATAATTTAGAACACATGGAAAATACTGTAATCCTCAAACTTTTGAGGGAGACTTAATAGCCTAGCTGAGGTGAGAGAAACTGCATGGATCTGTCAAACAGCAGCTTGCTACAGCAAAACAGAAATCACAGTCATAAAAACTACTCTGATTCTGAATAAAAACTGGAAATAAATTTAAAATTAAGGCAAGAGTAACAAAAGGGTAACAAACACTCAAGAAAGCTGCAAGAAGTGCGAGCTTTTAATGTGCCATGATGTCCAGATCACCTACCTAATGTACACTTAACCGTTTAGAGGTAAATTTTAATAGAATATGAATGTACACCAACATCACACTCAAGTTTACATTTATCCATAACAAAGGCTAGAAACAAGAAGTTAGGAGAGACTATTAATCTACATTTGAACTTTGATAAACAAACCTTCACTCTGCTGGCAAACTTCACAGGCCCGTGTTTATGGCAAAGAGAAATGCTTGAGACAGGAGAATGTGCTGACAGTCTACAGGGAGCTGCACCCTGAGAAAACACTGAGAGTGCCTAAGAACAAGGACTGATTACAACCACTCTTCACAGGATCAGTGCACAGGTATTGGTTACTAGCTTCCGAGGAGGAATTCACTCCTGCTGTGATGGGGAGAAGCTGACATCTTTCCTTCAACCACCAGGCAGCAGAGATTCCTCCCATAGCCCAAGGTATCCGTCGCCCAAGGTGATACCATTTCAGCTTTTATTACAACTTTGGATTTTAATCATATGTACACAGAGAAAGTATTATTACTTGCTAGGGCACAAGTAAAATATCACATATGAAAAAGTGACTGCAAATGACTAAGGGCAACAAAACTGAGCAGACTAAACCTCTCATTAAAATATCCTTAAAGCCTAACAAGAAATAGGCTGCTCCTGCATTCAAAAAGGTAAATATTCAGAGACTTTCAGTTATTTTGAACAACTCAGAAGATCCCTTGCCTGTCAAATAGATATAATGTGATTGTTTTTTAAAGTTACTATTTACTACTGTTAGCTTTACTGCTAACAGCAGAAGTTTTTGGTATTGTATGTCAACAGTTAAGGTTTATCTTCAACTACAAATCACCTGTCTCCACCAAAAGAAAACAAAGAGAAATTAAATTACCTGAGACTGAAGAAAGCCTTCAGCAAGACCTACTCATTTAAAAGGGGGAGAAAGAGGACACAGTATTACAGCTTTTTCTTTTAATTCCCTTCTGCCCTATCCACATTCTTTATTGCTGCTATCACGTGTTCTTTGCTCATGTTACACGGGTTATCTCAGCTTCACTTTATTGTTGAAAGTTAGTGTCCATCCTAATTAGCAAAGCATTAGCAGTAGCTGTCTACATATTTTTCAAGGACAAACTGAATTTGACTAACATAGGCCACAGAACAGCAAAAACCTCAGAAGATGTAGGAAAGCAAGATGGAAAAACTGTGAAAATTACATCCTGCTTGACACATGGCTTAAACATTAGGAAAAACTGAAGTTTTTCTTAACTGGTAATGACTTACATTACATTACATGGTAATGACTTAATCAAATTTGTATTTGTTAACCGGAAGTAGATAAAATCCTAAAAAGGAAGACGACAGAAATCACTGATATAAACTTTGAAAGAAATATTTGAAATACTAGAAAATTACTCCTTCATGGAAAGAGTGTGTCTGGATTTCCACAGCCATACTTATAGTTCAAAAAACCCAGCCCAGGATGTCTGAAACACAGGCATGCTGCAGTAAGAGGTACTTATGTCGTTTCAACAACAGAAATCATTTAACTGATTGAGTAATTTAAGACTGCACTCAGTTCAAATCTAGGCTATGAAAAAGCACAAGCCAATGTAATTTTGAATCTAAACTGACCTTCCATCAGGAAATGTTATAATTTGCCTAAAAGAGGAAACTACCACTCCCATTTCCACTACTAACTGTGGAATAAATAATTTTCTTTTGTTTAAAAAGGGGAGGGGGAAAAAAAAGAGCTCAGTGCTGCACTTGTGCCAAATGAAAAATGGCACTAAAAGTAACAGAATATAAGAGAAACCCTTTCTTTATGGCCATTATTCTATTTTTGTAATTGTATACTAAATATTCACAATGACAAACATTCACAATATTTTATTCTTTATTTTTTTTTAAGAAATACTGATGATCACTGCAGGAGTCAGGTTGTTCACTGAACTGCTATTTTATCAATAATCAAAGCAGAGGAGAAAACAAAAAAATAGGCGTTTAAGTGTGAAAACAACAGTCACTAAGTAGGACTTTTAGAAGGGCTCAATTCATTTTGGACTATAAATTTTACAAGAGAACGGTTTTCAGCAACTTTATCTGGTCACCGGAGCATTACAAAGGATTCCAGCAAAAATAATGAAGTACAAGAGAGTACCTCCTGAAAAAGCAAGAGAGAAAAAGCCATGAAAACCTATTGTTGATAGAGTTCCAGAACTGAAGTCTAGAAATCCACCAATATCATAAGTGAGTCACCCTTCCATGGCTGAAGCCAATACTGGTGAAAGCATTTTTTTTTAGCTCTTGAGGGCCAACTGCAGTAGAGTCACAAATGCTGGTGAAAGCATTTTTTTTAGCTCTTGAAGGCCAACTGCAGTAGAGTCACAAATGAGGACTGGAATCCCAAAAATACTACTGTGATAACAATAAAAGTGTTTTAAGGAAAAGGTCAGAAAAGGTCACTTGTATTACAAACCAGAACATCCTTGATAACACTGGCTTACAGCCTAAACCCACACAAGCTGACATCCTGTATGAAATCAGGTTCTTGTGGTTCACACTTTTTCCATACTGTTGCTAAGTTAGATCCTAATCCATTTCCTTCAATTGAATCCATTTCAATCATTATTCAATAAAATCAAATCAATATACAGTAGCCATAGCAAGTGCACCCCATTGCCAAAGCTGACTGGCAAGTCTTGCCATGGCAGTATTCCTCCATACTGACACACACCACCTCTCTCCAGATATCAGATGAAGAATGATAGGTTTCATGTAAGAAAACCAGATTTCCAAAGGCAGCAAAAATTTTGAGTGTAAGTTGCTCACATATCTGGTCATATTGATAAAATGGAAATGTGTGCTAGCTCAAAGGAGGGAAAAAAAGTATGTTTCCAGGCGAGAATTCCTTAGCATTCCTTAGATTTCTGGGAGCTGTGTGCATAGCAAGGACTTGGAACAAGTAAGGGTAGGTATGTGCAGGTGGGAAAGCCCTACATACATTCTAAGCAAACGTGAGCACATTCAGAGCACACGGCTGCTCCTCAAACAACACAAGACCAGTATGCAATTTTCTTTAAGACGAAGTTGAGATAACTACCCCATCCTCTAAAGCCACACACTACTTCTCCTTGAATTAGCAAGGCACACCATTCTTCTTTTCAAAAGCCAAGAAGATTTTCAGCAATATTTAACTCTAACCTGCGGCCCTTAGAAGTCTAAAAATTTGCGCTTATTTTGACTATTAATCAAAGGTTCTAGATATTAAATCAGCATGTAACATGCATGCTATTCAAGCCTCCAGTAACATGCACAGGGTTGAACAATAAAAGACAACATAAAACCTTTATTTTTCTAATCCATGCCCCACAGTCACAAAACCATAAAACTTTCTAGACCCCAACAATGTGATAGTGAAAAGTCTAGAAAAGAAGGGGGATGAAGAACAAAAACCAGAACTGAACAAGAAAGCAAAGCTTCCATGATAAAGAAAGCAATCTAAGAAAGAAGAACAAATTTAAACAACAAAACACAATTTAATTTGTTATTTATTAAGCAAGTTACTGGAATTCTTCACATTTTGTTTCAGCCTAAAGACCAGGTTTTAATAGTACATAAACTATCAGATTGACAAAAAACCAAAAAAGCAGTCTGGTAACATACAATATTTCTAACTTTCACTGATAAGCCAAGGAACATCTTAGAATGACCTTTCAACAGAGAAAAATTTAAAAATTACCGCTACAACTTATTTTACTTTTATAGCACAAATCGGAGAGACATAAAAATAAATTGACAGAAAGGATGGCAAGTGTCTCTATCAGTAAGCCAAGTAACAAGCTGCTTTCATGAGACTTC
Organism: Molothrus aeneus; assembly: GCF_037042795.1. Lineage (NCBI taxonomy): Eukaryota > Metazoa > Chordata > Aves > Passeriformes > Icteridae > Molothrus > Molothrus aeneus. The sequence continues at coordinate 35,860,844 of NC_089680.1, forward strand.
TATAGTTTCTTGGTGTTAATTTTTCCCTGGGCCTCAGCTTCTGATAACCTATCTAGACTGCAAGTATTTGTGATAAGCTGCCAAGTGGTGTACTTGTGGAGGTGTGGTTAATGCCTTATTTTGTTAGCTTTGGTTGCCTAAGAAAGTAGTGAAGAGCTGGACTTGCTGATGAACATGATACCCGAACCACAAGACTAAGAATACTGCTGAATGATTTGGTGACTCAATGTTGTGTGTTGATTTTCCTTATCTCAAACCAGACAGTGCTCTTGTAGGGATACTAAATATCCTTTTACATGCAAGTCTCATGCCTACAGGGCCACCTTTTGCAATGATGAAAGGCTCTCTGTCTATGCTCTTAACTTTTAACATAACCTACCTAAATATAATTGGGAGGAGAAAAAAAGTTCTTCAAGAAGATCATGTCTATTTGGACTGTGAAACAGATCCAAGTAAGGACAGAGACTGTCAAAAAAGCTGAACAGGAATGGGGCCTCCAGCATCAGTTGTCGGTATTATTACTAAATAAAGATTGTTTTCCAGCTTAAACTGAAGTAAGACTCAATTCAGTGAGGCACTGGATTATTAAACAACACCACTGTCACCTGAAGTTGTATTGTCACAGTCCATTTAAATAGATTACTTACGAATTAGTTTTCAGTGTTGCTCAATATACTTGGATTGAGAGACTTACTACTATTTGAAGTAGTTCTGCATCACAATAATAGACAAAAACAGAGTAGTTAAATTCAACATCTGGCCTCTCTTACAGTGACAAAGAACCATAACCTGAAAACTCGGTTTAAGAGTATCAGTATCTCAGTTTTAGCAAAATAAACTCAAATACTTCAAAAGTCAGGCCCCTTACATAAAAGCAGATAGATTTATTTTCTTCATACTTGAAATCATTCAAAAGAAATTTGAAGTATCTAGAAAGAATGTTCTCATCCCCTGCAACAACATCCCCATCCCTTTCTGCAAATGTCCCCTGCTTTCTCTGAGCAGAGTAATTTGCAGGAACACAACTGGGTACTGCGTCAGATGGTCCGAACTTTGAAATTATAATGATGCCCAAAACAAGTTCATCCATACCCTCTTCAGACAAACAGGAAAGATAAGAACTGTTTAACTAGCACTATGCTTCCAGAAAGTCAGTTATGATTTAGCTTATTTCATTTGTTGAGAAATGGTTAAAATAAATCATTCACTATACCACGACAGACTATGTAGCAGGGATTACTGTTTCCTACATCTGGCTTTTCCTGTTTATTTACTCAAATTGGAGGCTTCCCCCTCTGATAAGAAGTGAGACTGGTATCAGGAGCCACAAGCATTATCAGCAACTTCCTTAGAAATCTGTCTTTTCTCTCTGTCATCTGAATCTCTAGATAAGAATGTGCCATATGCCCTATATGGTATTTCCTCCCTTTTTAAATTCTCCAAGCAAGTCTTCAAAGCTAAATTTAAGATTCACAGACCTAGCTCAGTCCTAACAAGCAATGTGGATATTTTGAGGTTAAATGGGGTCAGTTTCCTACCTAAACATTTAAACACTAGACTGACTGTTATTAAAATACTTGGAGAACGTGTAACAAGGTCAGCAATGAACCTGGAATACCCAGTTTGTTGGCCTCTGCTTACTCAGCAAGAAAATCCTGTTTCTCAGAAAGAAAACTCCTAGCTCTCACCTCCCACAAGACAAAGCCCATGAGCTGTGCAAGTGCTAGCGGAATCTTTCAATCTGTGACCAACATTAATCAGATCAAAAAGCACACTCATATGCTTTGAAAGAGGGATGAGGGAATTCAATGCTCACCTTTTCAGTGTCAATTCCCCTCTATGTGTTTGCTTAATTTTAATTGATCTGCTGGTTGCGCACATGGAAAGAAGCAAAAGAAAAGCAGACATCTTCCATCCCTGATGAGGCACCTAAATCAATCACCATCTCACCCCTGCAATAGGTACTTCACATGCCCACTTGTCCCTCGGCCACAACAATTCCTCAATCTGAAGACAAACCGCTGAGCATCTGTGTGGTTTTGGTCTTGGCACAGTTAATTTTCCTAAGAGAACTGGGTTAGCATGGGCTATTATTTCAGATTTGCACTGGAAACAGTGTCGGTAACACAGGGATCTTTTAGCTGTTGCTGAGCAGTAGTCACACAGAGTCAAGGCCTTTTCTGCTCCTCACCCCACCCCACCAGCAAGGAAGCTGAGGGGCACAAGGAGCTGTGAAAGGACACAGCCAGGACAGCTGACCCCCACTGAGTACAGGGATATCCCATCCCATACGACATGATGCTCAGTATATAAAGAGATAGGAAGAAGAAAGGAGGAGCCATTTGGAATGATGGTGTTTGTCTGCCCAAGACACAGTTATATGTGATTTAGTCCTGCTTTCCTGGAGATAGGTGAACATGTGCCTGCCTATGGGAAGGGGTGAATGAATTCTTTCTTTTGCTTTGCTTGTGTGTTTGGTTTTTGCTTTACCTAAACTGTCTGCACCTCAATTCACAAGTTTTCTCACTTCCACTCTCCTGATTCCCTCCCCTGTCCCACAGGGAGCAACTGAGCTGGTAGCTGTGGCTCTGTGGGGCTTACTTGCCAGCTAAGGCTAAATCATGACAGCATCCCTCTTTATGAATTTACCCGCAAGAGCTCAGAAATGTTGCTCCATTAAAAGCATATCTCAGCACATCATGCTGGTTAGGGCTGCTGGAACACTCTACCCCCCCAGTCCCCTCCGGTCTCTCATGCACTATCGAGCTGAAATTAGCTATTCATTACATGTGAAGGAGTCTCACACTGAGCAGCACCCTGCTGCTAAAGACTGCTATTTTACAGGGCAATTTTGCACTATAGCATCTGCTACCTTACTAATATGTATATTTAATGCCACTGCATAATGTGCAGAATTATATGCTGTTCACTGCCTGTTTGTTCAGATATTACATGCTCATAAGAAGCACTACTCCATTTGAAAAACACTGGTTTTTTTTATTAGGTTTTCTCCCTGGTGTTCCTTGTAACAGAGCCCCAAACAAGAAGCTCGTGCACTACTCCAGACCAAAAACCCCCATGACCTGGCTGAGTCATGCATTAGTAGGGCAGCTTCTGGCCAGCACTACTAATATAATTTAGTTTATTTCCTGGGTCTCATTCCAGGCTATAGTTTGACATTGTTCCAATACAAAGGAAACTGGAAAGCGAATCATATCTTGACAACTGGTCAGATACGTATTCACACTACTCCGCTGGGAATATGAATACTCAGAGCAGTGGCCTTTGCAACAGATTTTGTTCTTTCTACTGAAAGACACTCAAAGAAGTAACATTAAGTTCCATCACATGCAGTTACTAATAATTTTGTTTACAGAGCAAGAGGAAAAATAATTTTGTTTACTACCTCAGAGGAAAAAAAAAAATATTGTTTTAAACTCTAGGGTTTAGGAGTCAAGTGTGGGACCAACATGTCAGGTGTCTCATGTCCCACAGGAAAAACTTCAGTATGCTCCTAGACTGCAGTATGCTCATCTTAAGCAAATCTCATCAATCCTCCCCTACAACTAATTCAGGGAAAAGTGACTATGAACACAGTTATTCCAGATGGCAAAATGATTGTCCATCTAGTATAGAAGGCAGTTGCATTACCATCTATGGTTGCCAGCTCAGATTTCAACTTGAATTACATACCTCCAAAGCAATCAAAGTATAGGAAATGAATCTACTCTGCATAACTGAAGTGACGCCCTCTGGGAAATACTACTTTAAATCTGATTTTGAGGAAGCGATAACCTGCTCTCTGTTCAAAGGCAAACATAAATTCAAAGCAAAGGAGATTACATTATTCTGAACTCAAGCTCAACTAGGCATTTAGAATTATGCAGGTAGACATATGCTCCAGAATTTGTCAGACCATTTTGATGTTAGAAGGATTTGGGAGCTGTAACAACACTTAAGTATACCCACAGGATACTTTTAGGAACAAAATTCTAACGAGTCCATTCTCCTTGTTATAAGCTACAAATAAATCTATAGATGAGGAAGGAATAGCAGAGACAGTCCTTACTGGCCAAGCCCAGTCTCAGTCTAGTCATTTCTTTTCTGCTATGAGCATTCAATAGTCAATTAGCCTATTATTTTGACATGAAAGGTGTCCCAAGGTTTTCCTAACTCTCCTTTATTTACAAAGTAGACAAGCTTCATTCCTATAAGGACAAAAAAGACTCCAACAGACGGGGCCTTTCTACTCACCCAATACCCACAAAAGCTACTCTGATGTGCAACTCAAATTCTGCCCTGAGAATTTTGTAGAACCCCAATGCCTGAGAGCATAAAGGTATCAGGAGGCTAACACAGGTTGCTTCCTGCAATGCACTGCTGATGAGAATAAGGATGGCAGAGAAGACTGTACCTGGAAGGAACTCCAGAAATAAAGAACCATCATCTGCTCCTTGCATACACATGCACACATGCGGCATTGGTATGCAAACAGAACAACGGGAAAATTCTCACTTAATCTTCTACATTTTGGGCTTACTTCAGACATTATACAAAGTAATAAGAGTATTGTCATTCTGTGTGCTGCTACTGGAATATACAAAGTTTCTCCTTCTAAAGCAGTAAGCTATTCAAAGAACCCATCAATACCTCACAAGATGAGGCAATGGTTCTCCTATTGATGAGGAAGGACCACCATCACACCTTGACATTTATAAAGCACGCGAGGGTGAGCAGAGTCAGTTTCTCAAATTATGCCAGATTCAGAAAAAAAACAAAAAAATCTATTTCTTCTACCACAGGCATATTTAACAAAGACATCCCCCACGCAGTCTCCATGAAAAGAGATAATTTGAATACCAAAATAATGAAGCAGAACCAAGACACTTCTAAAACAGACTAACATGTATATTTTTTTAATTAATCTACACAAAATTCATAAAGCAGAAAATGAATTTGTTATATTTTTGCATGAGAAATTTACTATGATTTTCAAATATCCCTGCCAGTGATAAAACTGGCTAGAAAAAGAATTTTCTTTTTAAGAGTAAGCATGTCACCATCTGAACATTTTGTTTTGAAAGGTCAATGCAAATTATAAACCTTCTAGACCAGGAAAAACAAGACAGCTAAAGAAGCCACCTCTTAAATTTCTGGAAATATGCTGAACAAAAAAAGTAACTTGTCCATAGGAAGTAACTTGCATTCATAGGATCTATGGCTGTAATGAAATGCTGGTTAATTAAGTAAAGGAATTAATACTTTTAAAATGCTCTACAATCTGACCAGGCTGAAACAAATACTACAATACTATATACCACTTGTAGTTATTCTTTCAGAGATCATATTGAAATCAGCAGTACATTGACCTGACAACAAACTACTTAACCAATTTCTTTCCCCAGTGTAATTACTTTAAGCAAGTAAAAAAGACTAATAAAGAGAGAACATTATTTTGAATTCAGAGCTCCTGACTAAAGTTGTCCAGTAAGAAAACATCTTTCTTGAAACATCTTTCCTTCTTACTGTATTTTAAGAGTAAAGAAGAAACAGAAAATTACTGCAATATCACTAAGTACCTGTGCCTTCAATGACATTATGAAGTTTGTTTTGCTCTTTTCCTCAGAACTCGAAAGGCTTTGCTGGAAGGAAGGCTCTCATTCCAACGTTTGGATGCTGCACACCACTAGTCATTACCACTTCAAAGGGCAGAGAAAAAGCTTCTAACACACCAGAGGCAGTTTGCTAATGTTTGCAGCAACGGAGTATTATTTCTACTCATAATCCACAAAAATCGTCTGCAGAGGGTGGGGTGGCCAGAGTGATATATTTCTTCCTCTATCATGGATTGCACAGCATCCTGTTGAGAAATGATGGTGAGAAGGCTCAACAACAGAGTGGGCTAAGCCACAGCCAGGCTGACAGCTATACTGAAGAAATGCCTGTGCCCCTAGGCCCAGCTGCATTGGGCTGCAGCTGCCAAAAAACTACTTCCTATTTGCTGCATTCTGACAAGCAGAAGTCTGTATGGAAATAGTTTGCAGGGCAGACTGACCCACCTCAGATGAAGGATGTCTAGCACAGCAGAAGATGAACTAGCTAACAAAGAGAGGAAAAGAGCCCACACTGCTACTCATGGAGGAGAGAGCAGCACAACCTGTGAGTAATGTCAGCCCCAAAGAAGAGCAGTGCTTGAGGAACAGGCAGTCTAGACAGGATGGGGGCAGGGGGGTATGCAACTTGCTTGCTCCGACTGTTCCGCAATGCCTTTTTCCCACATCAAAAGGAAGGGAAGGGAGGGGAAAGAGACAGGCAGCCTTGCAGGAAGACCTATTCCACTTTGAAAAAAGACAGAAAGAAGTCTCCCACCATTTATTTGTGCTACTTACTTCATGTCTTAGAAAAGGTGATCTGCTACTTAATAATAACCCAATAATTGTACTTTTCCATACATGGGTCACCAAGAACTGAATCCAATTCATTATCTCCCAGAAGTCTGACTGTGTCTAAATTGATGTCAAGAACCTTCCAGTCTATAACTTACTTTCAGAAACTAGACAGAACCACTAAGCTGACTGCTTTAATGCATCATGGAAAACAGTTACCCAACAGATTAAAATTACAAAAAGAACAGCAAGTCAGGCTAAGGATCTATGCTCTGCCTATCATCTTCTCTCAAGAGTCATACAGCAGCTAGCCAAATGCACCAAGTCTCAACCTTTCAAACAGGAAAATGCAACAGAGTAAGGGTAAGGAATGGATATATTGAATAATTTAAGTTTTCACAAACCCAGAAATGATTTGAACCACAGTATTTAACAGTTGCTCAAAATATGCATAACTAGGTTTGGAATACTTATACTCATTTAGCGCACAAGCACATTTGTTTAAGTAAGTAAACACAGTCTGACAGCAGTTTGGATCACCTATCAGAATGAATCAACTTCAAGTCTAATAAGCATTATTTGTATTCTACATAATAGTCTATGTGTTCTTTCAAGCCACTGCAGGGATAACACATTTAAAAGTCTTTCACGGTGTGCTAAATCTTTGGTACCTAGGAAAGCACAGCATATTCCAGTTGGATGTTTCCCAAACCATATCACTTGACTTTTTAAATATTACTGCCATCTGGCCACTAGGCTTTGTTTACCAAAACAGTAGCAGTGCACACACTTCCACAGCAGCTGTAATAAAAAAAAATAAGTAATGTCATTTGGTACTTCACATTAAAACATTGAAAAGTCTAAAATTATTTTATCAAGCCAGTTACCATTGTACTCAGAAAAATTAAATATAGGTAGCTTTGTGTTTTGCTGTATTTTCCATTTCAGTGCTTTAATGTTCTTCACCAACTCATTTGCCACTGGCACTCTCACAGTCCAGAAGTAACAGTAACTGAAGAACGTGTGAAGAGCAAGTAAGAAAAATGTATCTTGAATCATCTGCAATTCCATTCTGGATAAGTACCAGTGCTACAGAAATACAATGTGAAAATGATGTCATAGTAGTACCTCTGGTCATTCTTAGGGTACATAGCAAATCATAGAGCCTTCTCAAAGAGAACCCAAAACCACAATGAAGGCACAGATTTATTCCAGGGGCTCTTCCCAGTGTCCAGGCCATAGTAAACAAAACAAATATTTAAATTATGACTAATCTGAAGCAATGCTCAATGGAAGCTGGGGAAGTCTGGGAACAGCGGGAATATTTAAATTGGAAAAGAGCCTGTGGGGTTTTTTTAATTACAGTACATTATATTAATCAGGCCTGGAAGCCACAAACACAAGGTTCTTTGTGACTGAGTTGTCAAGGTAGCACAAAACACACTCAAGGCCAAACAGGTGAAGAAGCATTTTCAGCAGTTTACTTTGAGGATATCTTATAGGTGTATGGCAGATCTTTAAAAAAAGGCTGTGGCCTCAGAAAGTAGACAAACTTTGGCTGGATAAAAGCCAATGATAGTATAATTACAATAAGGTGTTTTTCCAAGTTCTGCTGTGCTGAAAACATCACCTAACACTCCATCAACATACTTACTCACTTCAGTACCTAAATAACTAAATATAAGAGAATCTAGCTGTTGCTTTAAGCTGTTGCTTTAAGCCGTTGCTTAACTCAAAATTAAGCAGTTGCACCAATTTAAAGCAAAAACACATGGGTTTGTTTGCAAGAAAATATTGTCTGACAGCAATCTGGATCAACAGAAAACTTTATAAGCTATAGGATAATTAAGAGTTGTTCATACTTATATCAATAAGCTCAGTTATGTGGTTTTGTCCTAAATGTTCCACCAGGAACTCTGTATGGTTTTGTACATGCATACACATTCCCTGTGGCAGTAACAGCTTGTTCCTACATCTGAATGAACACAGCAGATTATCAAGCGCTTTACAGCCCAGAACAGCTCGCAGGCTGATCTTGCTGAGACTTTAGTAAAAGAGTCTTCGTTCTCCTCCAGAGAGCAGTATTTCTTGACTGACGAACTGTTTACATGTTGATGTCTTGAAAAAAATCAGTCTTTTTGGAAGCAATAGCTAGGCTTTTACTTTTTTTCTCCTCCCTCTCAAATCACAAGCACAGAGGTTATCTGAGAAGTGACACAGTCCAATCTGACCCAAACAAGTACAGCATCTGGACAAGTTTTAGCCTGATCTGACTTGAGTACTTTGTAAAAGATTTCAGGCCATAAGTACAGACTCTTCTTGCTAGGGATCAAACCAAAAGGATCTTTGAACCACAAGCAACCAAAAAAACTCAGTATCACACAATGTTATGGTAAGATCACACAATATGCATGGAAATCAGGGAATCTATCAAGGTTAAATATTTCTGCGAATGGATCCCTAAGTGTCAGGAAAGTTATCATTAGGGATTATACATGAACCATCTAGTAAGCCAAAGAGTGAAAGCAAGAAGGTAAGTATTCTCATCTTATACACAACAGCTTTCAGAAGGTCATAAAAAATGAAGGAACCACATTAACTATCCTCAAACACTTTCATAACAAGCTTTTCATCCCTAAGATAAAATAACACCTCACATAAAAGATTCAACCTAATATTAATGAATAGTACCAATGTGATCCTGAGATGTTATGATACTGCTCACTTGCTGAGTATTTGAAAATGACAGGTGCTGCATTCTCACATCTGTCTGTGACTTACAGCAGGCTTGTGCTGTACAAAAACAAGGCCAATACAGGTAATACAGCAGAACGTGCCAAGTAAACCTCTGAACAGATAAGTAATGGGAAAAAACAGTGAACAATTAAAGGACATATTTCAATTTCTGAAGTCAGAACAAATTCAATATTAGATATACCTTTTTTTGTTGCAGATCACTGTTAGAAAAGGCAAAAAATATGGATAAACAAAAAGAGACAAGGTATAAGAATTGCAACACCAGACTATTACTCTAACTCTACCTATGTCCTACAGAAAAAGCTTGTATTGTGCTTGCTTCAGAAACATGTCACTCTTCCAAGAGATTACTTTCAATTGTTACAAACACAGCTGGCAGAGAAGACTGCTATTAAAGTACCAAATTGCATTTATTTTCTTTTTGGATAGAGGTAGAAAAGAAAACATTATCTCGTATAAAGACATCTATTTTTTAAATATTGCCTTAGTTCTTCCACCTTGACCTTTTCTGTATTTCTTTTATCTGGTAAAACTGATAATGTGACAGATTGTCATTGATGCACCAAGTGTTTTTCCTGTTTGTACAGTATACACTTAATCACAGTTCCAGTCTCAATGAAATCCCTAGAAGTTAAGAAACTTTTATGTTTAGCTTTTAAATCTAACACCTCCAAGGTGTATATAGCAATTCAAACAGTTAAATGAAAGGTTTCTAGAAATGGCTGTTGTTTTATTTCTCTTCTCCTCCCCCTTTCTTCCTCACTCCTTAGTTCTGAAACAAGAAGAAATCCCGTTTTAATCCTTTCCTCAGCTTCTGACACACATCTAACTGCTTTTGCAGTGCTAAGTAATACCAGCTGGGGTAGCTGTGGATGAAAGCGTTATTCACTTGCCCTGGGTTTCAGGAGGTGAAACCCATAGGCAAATTTGCACATGCTGTCTAGATTCCCTTACTATCTCTCCAACAACACATACACATCTAAATTCAAATTTAGCAAACAACAAAGTTTAATTTAATGTAATTGAGAAGAGGGAGGCAGAATTGTTTAGAAATTCTCCCTAAGAAGCAGCGGGTTGTACTAGAACAAAGCAGCTTATGTCTATCATTTCTTTGTTTGGGCAGGTTAAAAAGGTCATTTATGCCTCAAAGCATCAAATTAACATTTGAGGACATGAATTTTAAAAATGGCTATTCACTTCTCCTCTCTAAATTGATAATGACTTTTTCTTTAACATGGGGGAGAAGTAAAGGGAAAATGGGAAATACACAGCCAAAGGAGAAAGAGCCTTCTCCTCAGGCAAATTGTGCATTGACTTTACACTCATGTCAGTATGTGATTATACCTTACTTACACCTAAGAAATTAAGCAGATAGTGTCTAATAAAACTAATTTTTAATTACTAAATAATTCTTGGTATATGATATACAACTTTCTCTTTCCTGTCCACAGAGACAAGCTCCAATATTCACAATGTGAAATCCCCACCAGCAAAAACAGCTTTCAAGCATGCTTTGCATTGACATAATACTGTTCATCTTGCTACTTCTGATTTTAATAAACTACATCATAACTCATAACACAAGTATTTATATAATAAGTGTTGGGGGTTTTAAAAGAAATAAACAAATCCTATGAGCTTTTAAACTGGGTAACTGGAAGTATTTGGGACCAAGTTCTTGAAAACTAGGCTGTCCACCTCTGAAAGGACCTGTGGCTTCCACCAACTCTTCACAACTTGCATTGACTAAACTATGAACTGCATTTCTATGAAAATTTTACAAGCTAAAAAGCCATTCACAAAGCCACAAATATTCTTCACAAAAATATCATGCTTAACTCAAATTATGCCCATCAGATAGAGTTTGAGCAAAAGCTCATACCTCATCATTTGCTTTCTCCAGCTGTCCAAAACCTATCTGGTTGTCTTGCATTCATGTCCCCTTCCCAGCAGGCAGAACAACAACCTGCAGATAACGTTCCCTGCCACATGAAGGTCTTGCTGGCTAAAGAGACTCTAATTTTAGACAGTAATTCCCGAGCAAGTGGTAGCACCAGTTCAATTCCAGCAGCTTGAACAATAGCGGCTGATGAAGTCAGTGCCAACGTAGCTGTACCAAAGGGGGGGGGGAAACAGAAGAAGCACATGGTAGCGCACACACAGTGTTTATGTTGGCAATTTCTCTAGGATACTTCCCTGACTGCCAAAAAATCTCACCTAGAATTCACCGGGAATTGGGTTTTAATGCTTCCTTCAATGAGTAATTTTTATTTAAGAAGAACAAGCCAACATTCACCATTTGGAACTTTCCAAACTTATCGCCAAAAAAGAACCACCTGTTGAACTTCCAGACACAGGAACAGCTCAAATATCACTAACCAAATGTAACAATTCACTTACAGCTAGCGTAAGACTTAGAGAAACCCAGATACTCCATGGTATCTTTAACAATGCTGCTTGACATAACAACCAGATAGTAAACACTCAGCGACAGAGTAACTGGTAGGAGCAAAAACTTCCAGGCACTAGTTCACGTTAAAAAATGTAAATCGATAATACAAAACAGAGCTGTTGTTTTGAAGGCAACAAAAAATTTCAGACAACAGATCCTTACACAGGCAGGTGAAGGCAAAATTTTCTTCATGTTCCCACCTGTGTGGGAGTGTGAAGAGTATCTGCCATTGCTTTTTGCCAAAACAGGAAAAAGCATCAAGCAAAGAAGAAAACTCAGCCTGCATAAAGCTGCTTATAAATGCTTTGTCACTTTTCTTCTGTGATTGTTTTTTGTGTTATTTGTTGAAACATCAGTGCATGGAAGAGAGTATTATCACACAGTTACCCACAGAAGATGTTTCTGAACAGAGAGGAATTACTCTTTTTGTGCCATTATCAGCATAAAAAAATAAATACTTCTACATTACTCAATTTGCAGCTAATAGGTTTTTAATAACTTATTAAAAACCTTATTAAAAACACCCTGTAACTCCAGACAGGCAGGAGCAACTATATCAAAACCTGTGAATATTTTTTCTTATTATTTATTTCAGTTAGCTTTACAACAACGTATCAATTACAAGGATGTGTGCAGTAACTGTCATTTCAAAGAGCATAGCCTCAAGAGAAAGTTTTCAAAATATCATGAAGCCAGTTGAAACCCTGTCTGTACTCTTCCAGTCTGTTCCTAGAGATACAACAAACCTCAAAGCATTAAAGAAATGCACACACTGCTGTATCTCTATGTACTATTACAGTATCTTTGTACACAAGTACCACACTGTGTAACAAGAATTTGCCAGCTACCACCAAACAGCTCTGTGATTTGCTTCAAGGCTAGAACAAGGTTCTATTTCCTGGTTTAACCAATTTTTTTCTAACTGAAAAGGATCCAGCTTTTTCTGCCTCAGGCCTCCTACTAGCACAGGCCGGCCACATCCAAACCACACGAACTGGTGTCTTGCTTTGGTAGGCATACAAAAGATACACCCAGCACAATGACCTGTGCCATCTACATACTAAAGCTAATAAAATGCAGTTTATATTATACAGAATAATGTATAAGAGTGGAACATAGTCAAATCAAAATTCAAACTAAAAAGATACAAGAGTCACAACAAGATTTGAATCAAAAAGATAAAAGACTTCAAAGTTAAACAAATTTTCTATGGGCACTGATTTCAACAAACATTGGAGAAAATGCTCCTTCGACACATTTAGCCACAGGTCCCTGGGGACAGTTATTTTACTGTTACTCAAATAATTAGACAAAAATGTACATCATTTATGACAGTCAAAACAGTTACTTGCATCAAGTCTACACTGAGCAACAGAGTCCTCTGAGCCACATGCTGCACTTTGTATAGAGTTTCCAGAGAGATTAACATTCAGTTTCTCCTTGTTGCTGCTCAGTTGAGACTCCTTCAATCCCCCTGAATGTCCTGGCAAAGGGCACCAATAATTCTGTCCCATACAATGTCTCACATTCTGGTATAAGGACAATATGGGATGCTGGGCAGACAGATCTGAAGAGAAAGCTGCCAAACATCTGGGGGAAGGAGAATTGGAAAAGGAAATGATACACAGGAAATGGGATGAGAAAGAAAAGTTGCTTATTTGTCACCACTACCATTTCCAAATCCCATCAAGGCAATCATCAAGAGAGATTTTCATTCTCCTGATTCACCAAACCAGAAAGGAGAGAGAAGGGGAAAAACAAACACCACCAACCAACCAAAACATTCTGATATTTTAAAGGCAGATAGGCATTTTCATTCCTACTCCATGCAAACTGAAAAACAGCTGCAGAACAAGAGCGAGTTTTGTAGTACAGTACAGGAAAAAAAGGAGGAGGGACAATGGGTAGAAGACATTTGGAAAACTTATACACTCATCTTCAGCAAAGGATTCCTTTCAGAATGCTTAGAAATGCCTTTGCTGCACCTAACAACAATCACTTGTAGCTACTCATACTACTCAGGAAAGAGTTTTTCTTGAATGTTATTTTCTTAACTAATCAAATAGCTACCTAATTTATTATTCCTAAGTTATCTGCTAGTTGTAAGAGTATTCTACTGTCAGCTCTCTGGGTTCAGTTCACCAGATGGGATGCCCTCAAAAATTGATGTAGTGGGGGAAGGAGCCGGGGAACAAGATGTGGTGTCTTAATCACAGCCCTTGCAAAAGTAGTTTCTGTAGAAGCTGTATGTGAAGTTACGTTCTGGTTAATGCCTCTAGAAAAGAAGTGAGACAAGAACATGCTGAGTTTCAAATTTCTTTAGGTATTAAAACTTAAGATAAGGATGGAAATTCACCCCAAGCACCCTTTTGCCAAAATAACTGGCACAGAAAAAAATCCAATGTGGCACTTCATACACTCTCAGGGAAATAAGGATCCTGAGAAATCAGTTAGCACACACAAGGCGCTTACCGGACATTTGATCTCTTCTGATTAATACTGTCTGCCCCTATCAGAGTGATGCAATGCCTGTAATTGCAAAGGGGTTGCTACTATATGATTTTGGATTTTTTTAAGTCTTCTGCTGTTTTCTTCCTGCACACTTACACTGATATCGTACTGAACTGGTGATACTGCTCCAGTATGGATAGATAAAACCGATACAGGACGGGACCATCAGCCAGTAGAGCAGAAAAGGAAAAGTGTGCCACTCAGGCACCAGTGCTGCAGCACCACTCTATAGTTCTGGAGTTTAGCTGGTTGGTTTTATTGGTTTAGTTGTGGGTTTGTAGGTTTTTTGGTTTGGTGTTTGTTTTGGGGGGGGCGGTTATTTGTTATGGTTTTTTTTTTTTTCAAAATTATAGTAAATGCACAGGATTTCTCAGTGGACATAGCACTGGGTTCCGTTCCCTTCTTAACAGGAAAAGGGCCTCTTTCTCAGAACTGCTTCTAAGTTTCTTTCATTATGAGTCACGATGACAAGACACTTCAGGGAACATGGGTACTGCACATAAAAACAGGCTCTGAAGAGAAGTCAAACATCAAATATGAGGAACTTATCTACCATAACACCAAAAAAAAAAAAAAAACAAAAAACAAATACACAACAATATTGCCTCTGCCATGTTAATTCATAGATTCAATTAAAGAAAAAAGGCATTCTAGCAAAATCTGTCACCACATATCAAATTAAACGTCTGACAGTGAATTTCAGAAGTAGTATGTTAAGCTTTATCTGGTGCCCTTTTTTTTCAGAAATGCAGAACCACAATGAGTCTCTCGGGCTTGACCACAGTGTAGGCAATTCCTATTAAATAGCTCGCAATATTTAGAAAGATTGAAAGATGCAAACTCCTGTTTTATATGATTTATGCTGCATTTAACTAGACTTAGTAATTTTGCAGCTCAAGAGGAAATCCCATATCATGCTCACTGGAATGAGAGGTACAAGCTAGTCTGATTCACAGAGGCAACCCAGAGGCTTCCTCATCATCACATTGTGTCACTACTGCCCTGATGCTCCAGACAGAACTTGAGGCACCACTTTGGTATGCATTGTCCAGCAGCAGTCATAAAATTTAATAATAATCTGCGACAGACAAGACAGTGGAGAAAGCAGCACACACAAAGCAGAGTGACTCACACAGAGTCATGCAGCACCACAATAATACAAATGAAATCTACTACTTCTGACCCCTAAAACACCAACCACTAGATGTTTAAAAGATGTTTTCCATACTAGTACTTCTGATGTTTTTTGGCTCTGGTTAAGACTTGGCCCCAATACCATTCAACACTGAATTTCATGAATTAGACCTGCCTTGCAAGAACAACTTTCTTTATCGGGAACAGGTCGATATCAATGTCACCAATATCTGCTACATCATTAACAGGACAGGAAAAATGGGAAAGAGAAAAGGGCTTCTCTTGAAGTTTTTTCCACCTCACCTCTCCTTCACAGAACTACTAGTTTAAAAATTCCATAATGTATTTCTACCTAAACTCTGAACAGAGTCCTGCAACCTGTAACTCTAATTTATATAAAAGCATTATACCACTATGACAGGTGCACACTGACCAGGGACATGTGATATGAAGCACTACCCCAGAAGTTTTGCAGATTTAACAGTGAAGACTACAAGCAGCAAGACTGGTTATAGGAGAGAAAGGTAGACCCCGAAAAACCAAATTAAAAAAAAAAATTAAACAAGAGAGCAGCTTCAAAAAAGCTGCCTGGACCTGCTAAGCAAGTATCCAGAGAGCCCAGAAGTTTCTGCAACCAGAAAGTCTCCAAAAATCCCTTCAGTAAGATGAAACATTTAAGTAATGTTCCACTTAACTATACTGCCAGTAAGAATGACAGCAAAAAATGCTTTCTGTCGCTCTTACACAAGCCTGGATATTGTCCAGGGTTTGTGGGGGTGTTTTGTGCATTTGTTTCATGATAATAATTCAAAAGCATAGATCCACCCTGCAATCTGAGTACAGAGCTGAAGAGAGTATCACCCAGAAGATGCATCACCCAATCCAAACACAAAGCCTGGATTAAAAATAAATTTTATTTATTTTTAACTAAGAAGTTTACGACCTTGTCACCCTCAAAACACCTTCCTGCATAAGCTCTCCCCTGATTTACGAAATCAGGGGCTGTGATGTCACCACTGACCGTGCTTTGCTGCTGTAGTACTTCTCTCACCCGGCGGACAGCAGAGGGAGGGCAGCAGCGCCAAGAGTGCCTCCCAGAACCCCTAACTCTGGAACGCCGAGAGCTCAGAGCTCTCACGGGCTCACCGCAGCTCTGAGCACGAGAAACAAGCGGAGCGGAGCGGGTGCGTGAGCGCGCCCCTTGTTTCTTGCCGCACGCCGTCCCTCCCGCCGGAGGCGGGCTGTGGCGGCCGGGCCCGCCCGCCTGTCCCCGGGCTGAACCGCCGGCCCGCGCTGACGTCAGCCGGCGGCGGCATTCCTCAAGAGCGCCGCGGGCCCGCGCCGCCAGCGAGCGCATAGCGAGCCCTCAGCTGTGCCGCGGCAGGCGAGGGCTTGGCCGGGAGCCAGGCTACTGAGCTCAGCATTTTGCAATGCACTTCCTTTTTACTTCAAGGCTTTGCATAACGCCGCGGCCCCGCCGCCCTTAACCCCTGCGGCACTGGGGTCGCGGCCCCACTCCGCGGGCACACCAGGACAAGAACGGGCAGGCTGTCCCGACCAGGGAATCGCCATCCCGGTCGCCGGTGACTGGGGGGTGGAAAGTGAGGAGCCAGCCCCAGCACCGCCCAGCAGATGCAAACCGGGCAGGACCACTCACAGCCCAACTCTCTCCCGTTCTACCCAAGCCCGCATGCTGATAGCCAGGTACAACACTGTACTTATTATAGCAGCTTTGATTTTAATCACGTTCTCATATATGATATATACGAAGCCTGAAGGTGCCGCCGGTCTCGCAGGTTGATTCATCCGAGCATAGAACGGGCGAGCACCACTGGCTCTGTCTGCACTGGAGCTGGGCACAGGATGAACACGGAACGATGCACCCCAGGTCACACGGAGGAGGCCTGAGAGAAAGCTCAGAAAAAGCACGTCTAAAACTTGAAGTGGAAATGGAGGCTAAGAATAGATGTGGTTATTACAGCCTGCTCTATCTAATGTGCAGATGTTTTCCAAATACCTCTACAACTCGGAAGAAAATGAAGGAAGCTTTCTGAAGGTCACGGCACTATCGTTTTCACTTTCCATTCACATAGCCATGCTACTTTACTCAAGAGGGCTCCTATTCTAGAGCTGTGAAGGCAGTATAGTAAATTCCTTCCACTACTCCACCCACACTGTTTTGGGACTCTCTGAAGATAACAACCCATTTTTAGACTTCTGGTCCCAGACTGTAGCTCCATTACATCTATGAACTATTGCTGCCCAAACTCGCCCCCTACAAACACACACCGGTTGTGTTGCAAGTAGGACCAAGAATAATGACAAGCATAAAAGAAAGCTTCACTATCCCTGAACCTCTTTTAAAAAAGATGTTTTAAGACTAAGTTAAACACAAGGGCTCAAGCTAGTTTAACACTGAGAAGCACAGGTATCACCAACAGCATGAAACCATTCCCAAATAAAGAACTCACAATATACTATCCTGTCATGTTCTCCTATTCAGATTCTTATTCCACCTGATCAAGTTAAGTTCTGGTTTTCAGAGAGCATACCTTGAAAAAATACTTTTCTAGAACATATAGAGGTTTTGCCATTTTAGGTGAACATCTATCCAATACACACTACCTTAGCCAGTAAGAGGCACTTCTTTTAAAGTAGTGGCCATCCTAAGAAATATCATATAGAAGCCTTTCCTCTGACTGTCAGCATGACCTCAGTACCACAGCATTACAGATACTGCCCACCTAAACTAATCTGATAATAAAACTACAGTTTTTTTTAAGTCGGTCAGCAAATAAATTGCTAACAATGTACATAAAAAGTTTATAAAAACACTAAATCTTTTCACAGATATTTTCATCAGCTGTTTCCAGCTCTCCAGAGTAATTTACAATCTAAATAATCATATCCCTGTAACCATGTCAGATGTCCCTAGGAAAAAGAAAAAAAATCTATGTCCTTCCTGAAAAGGGCAAGTACAGCACTGGCAAGGACTCTTAAGCTTACAGTTAATTTTTTTAAATTATAAACTAGATTTCCTAAAATGGATGTTCATGTTCTTAACCAGAAAAAAGTTCTGATTTCTAAAGTTCCCCACTTTAAGAAAACAGAACAGGGACATAGCCATCTCATCTAGCATTCCTCAGATCAAGATTGCTCAGGGACAGTTTAAAGCAAAACAGAAAAGCTTTGACTTCTGTGCCATAGTACTTTCATGCTACATATTAATTTGAAAGATTATAGTGAGCTTCTAAATTGAATGAGCAGGTAGGATGGGAGAAAAGATCTCTCTTTCTCACACTCTCCCCATGCCATGTATCAGTCTAAAGCATGATTTCAAGAAGAGTTCCTTTCACAGTCTTCTGTAACCACCACTTTTAGGAAGTGTAGAAACTCCAGCTATCAAAAGAGCATAATTAAACTACAACACATGTGGCATACAAAATTTTAACAGGTGGCATGAAGAATTTCAAATATTAACAAATACCTATAATCTCTTCTGCAATTCCTTTAAGTTTTATAAATCTTGCCCAGATTGCACGTGGTGGCAAGCTGGACAAACTGAGGAGCTAACTACAAGGAGTATTTTATCTGAATGCATAACTGACGCTGTAAGAATTCGTGTCTGGGCGGGCTGTTGGGGCCCAATCCAGCTAGCTACGGACCCCAGCCCACACGATCTTACATGGACAAAGGCAAAAGACCAGAAGCGCTCTTCTCCACGTGGGGACGAATGTCCTATGTTTATTTCCAGGTAGAAAAGAGGCCATCCCCTCCTCTCGGGGGCAGGGGGGACTTTTATACCCGG
Organism: Molothrus aeneus; assembly: GCF_037042795.1. Lineage (NCBI taxonomy): Eukaryota > Metazoa > Chordata > Aves > Passeriformes > Icteridae > Molothrus > Molothrus aeneus. Next base: position 35,879,892 of record NC_089680.1, read on the forward strand.
GGGAATGGGGGGCAGAGGAAGAGGACCACAGCCAATGGGATACAAGTGAGGAGGGGTAACTCAGGGAGAGACCACCACACTGACACTTGGGGAGGGGGGAAGGTGAAGACCATGCGGTCAGAGGATACAAATCATGTCAACAGTGCAAATTACCAAACACCCAGTGCAAACAACTAAATAACTATTTAGTGCAATACTACATGACACCAGTGTCTAAATGTATGGAATAAATCAGTTCAGTGCCTTCAAAGCACAAGGGCTTATTTGAATGGGAAGTTCCCCATAGCTACTGTTACTGCCAAAACATGTATCTTTGAAGGAAAGATTTTTATCAGCATATACAACACAAAACTCCAGCACAGTAGGAGATGACTTAATATTACTGTTTGAGCCATGACTTTTAGCTTCTTTGATGATTACAAATTTGGCCTCTGCTTTACACATGGGCTCTGTACTTCTTTTACATTTAATAGATAACTGAGTTGGACAGGATCTGTTGCTATTTCTGATCTGTTCTATCACTGCAGTGATAGAATATGCAATTCACAGATTTACTGAGACATTAATCTTCCTAAAATTGTCCTAACAATGCCAACTCCAAAAACTGACAAAAATATTCCACTGGGTAACTGACAGCAGCACTGAAAAGATTTCCATCACTGAGCTTCCATCCTCCTAGTGTAAAGTTTTCATTTGTGACACTTGCATGAACTTTTAAAAAATACCTCCTCATGAAGCTTCCCTGTTTCTTCTGTTACAATAATGCCCCTGAATCATCTTTGCCGATAAAATACAGCCTGAGACACTACAGTGTTACAAAACTGAAGTAACAATTCTTCTTGGATGTAGTAATTACTTTTGGACAGACACCATCCATTAGGCTAAACTTTTCACCATGTTTATAATATTTACTCCTCATGGTGATTCCAGGTAGTGCTGTCATTGAAAACCATGTCCTTTGGGTGGTTTTTACTGTATCACCATTTTAGTTATCTCAGTAGCCCTCAAAAAAGGTCATCAGCAGAGAAGCCAACGACATCATGTGCTGTTTCTGGCTCCTATCTGGGATTGAAAGCAGGAAAATGATTGATTCTAGGACATTCCGTATCACCAGGTTTGTGTTTCGCTACCAGCTCACCATTCAAAAAAAGCTGAACATCTTGATAATAACATGGTGGCTGCTACTATCTTCAGAAGTCTTCTTAAAATAATCACATTCCTAAATTATATCACGGTATTCAAGTTGCCACTCCTCTCATTTAAAACAATAAATTTTACTTCTGTCTGCTTTTTACCCCTTGGGTGGTTTTAAGCTTCCATTTTTAGCTGTAGAGGACAGTCTGAAAACTTCAAACAAGTTTAAAAAAAAAACTAAAGCATTACAAGAAGCAAGTAACGGACATTTCAAAATTATCTTCTAAAGCTTTTTTCCGTTCGCTTTTAAGCCTTTTGATTTCCAAAGATGTTAATCATGATTTTTGAAGACTTAAGCTGCCAATTACACAATACTGTTATTAGACTCTGAAAGAAACCACATGTTCACATCTTTGTTCTAATTCACTTTTTTTTTGTTTTGCTGCACCTTTTGCATCATAATTTAAGAATAAACTTTTCAGAGGTAGGACTCATTGAGTTTACACAGAATCTTGCACAAAGCAGACAAAATAATAAATACTGTAGACTACAGTACAGGTGGGTAATGACAGAGATGAATGGGAAATACTGGAGTGACAGTGTACTGAAGCACTGAAAAAACCCTTTAGTCATCTACTGATATCTCCTCTACTACCAGCTAAAGACAATGACTAAAGTGTAAACAAATTATTCTTCTAAGACAGACAAGAATGAATATAAAAAAACTTCTAATGGAAAAGGAAATCCAGAGAGGAAAAAACCCAACATGTGAACAAAGCACTGAGGGGAAGCAAAAAGACAATTTAGCTTAAAGATTATATAGTTAAAATCTCCAAAACCATTGATTTAGGAGCTTCATTCTCACCCCCAAAGAGAAACACTAAAGCAGCTCTTATAATCAAAAAATAGCTTCTGTTTTTATTGCCATTAAATATAAATCACTAACCTTGCTAATATTTTTGAAGACAAACTCCAGGGCTAAACTGCACCCTTTTTAAAGCTGGCAACTCAGAGCTGTATTTAGTAACAAAGTGAAATCTTGCATTTTACTTTTGCAGACTAAGACGTGTTTTTCTCCTGTGAGTGCTGCACTTTCAGAAGATCTTCTTCTTGATCATATCTACAAAACCAATTTCCATTCGTAAGTGGTCTAAAAAGGGAGTTTGAAAAAACCTTAACCTGTCCCTTTCCTACCTTTACAGGTATCCTGCAATGGATAACCAAGTACAAAAACACAGAGTAATTTCAAGCAAGTGTTACCAGCTTGCATTGTGGCACAAAGCTTTAAGCATCAGGCTATTTCATGAACCCTGCTAAGGAGTGACGGATACTACAGAGGGAACATTTTCCAGCCAACTTGAATATATTTGAAGAAGCAAAGCAGCATACATTCCTTTTATTTTCTTTCTACTAGCAAAAGACAGGAATAGGAAGAAGTTTGTCCAGTAAGGCTTTTACATGGTCTGTTTACATGCAGAACTACATCAGCTAAATCAAATCCCTGAAGGAGTCACTTGAAGCGGAGGGAAACTTGGCTGTCAGGTATTTCTATTCTTCCTCTTAGTTTTGGGTGGCAGGACATGGTTAGTTTTTCCTCCTCCCATCTTGTCTTTCAGAAAAGCTTCATCAGCCTGGCCTAATGTAATTTAAGAGCTGGCTAGGAGAAACTGGGTAAGCCAGACACAAAGGGGACACCCCACTTCTCCTTGGACAAAGATTTAGCATAAGCACAGGTTAGAAGAAATAAGGTAATAAAATGTTTTATTAATGGTTTAGGATTAGGATTGGGAAATCCATAGCACCTCAGGCTAACATACCTGCAGGTGTGACCTCGTGCATTACTTTCAGCATTAGGGAAAAGGCAGAAGATGGTACCAGCCACTGACACTTATTTTTGTTTCTATTCTGTCTCATCAAGTTTTGATAAAACTCCTCTCTGTGGTTTCACATGGTCATTCATCTGATCCGTGAATGGACCCAGCTCGGGGGGGGGGGGGGAGGAAACCCCACCCAAATTAAAAAAGATAAAACCCTCACCATGTTTCACTAGTTATATTCCCTGATCCATGCCACCATGCCAGGACACACACTGAAAAAACCCAAACCAAACCACTTCTGCATAAGTAAAGGAATAGCATAGACAGAAGAAAGCAGCTGAGAGCAACTCCAGCTTATACAGACATTGAGAAAAATGTAAGTAAAACCACAGAATCATAAAAGATAGACAGAGTCCCACAGCCCATGGTAAAGTGTACTTGTAAACATTTATATTTTGGCCATTTTAAAAGGTTTTCACTAGTTTAAAACATAGACTTCAAAGTAAAACTGATTAAACTAAAAATGCCACAGCTTCCATACTAAGACAGTAGGTGAAAACACACACCTCATTAACATTCATTCTCTCCCTGCTGCATTTCAAAGTAAAAAGCCCAGAACTTACATGTTAGTTAAATAACTCAACTGACAAGAAAACAACTGTCCCTGAACAATTTTTACTCTCATGACTACCTTAATCTAACAAGACACTACCATGTACTGATAGGAACACTTCCACAGACTACAGACACTGAAAACACAACTCAACTCCTTGCAATTTCAAGTGAAAAACACCAAGTTTCAACCTCTGCATTTCATTATGACATGGTTTAGGGTATATATTGCTAGTTACTCTCTTTCAGAACAGTTTTCTAAATATCTAACAAGACCTAAACCTGTCTTCTTGAAATGTCAAGCATCCACAAGAGATACAAACTCCACATATGCAACCTGCTGGAGTTTACTGGGCTATCTTCTATCCCTTACAAAAAGCTGTCCTAGTTCAAACTACAAACTTCCTTGCATTTTCTCCCTTTAATGATAAAGCGCAATATTCTGTAAGGAAGCATCATCAGCTACTCAGGACTATAATGCTTGCAAGTGATGGAGCATCATCATCACAGGGTTAAAAAAAAAGCAAAAATACAACAACAGTATATTATGTTCCAGCAGTACAGTCCTAAAATTGTGTACTGAACCACAGAAACCATTACACAAAAAAAGAATTTCAGATACTTAAAATAAACACAGTTCATAAGCTGCTAGACACCTGTTTAAAACAGACTGTTCTGAGCAATTACCCCTTCTTAATGACATTTTAATGGTTCACAAAAAAAATTGAAACATTTCTGCACCAACATAGAAAAGCCAGTTTTATAAACAATGGTATTGCTGTGACAAAACATAAAATAAAATTAAACAAACAGTGTTTCAAGTGCATTGAAACACTGAAGGGTAACTTTCATACGGCAGAATTAGGCGGCATTAGTGACTCAAAGTCCACCCAACAAATGCCAAAAATATGAGTAACAAATTTACCATCCAAGAAAAGCTACTATTACAGGAAAAAAAAAGAGACACTAGAAAAATCCAAAACTTGCAGAATGTCATCACAGCAACACCAGCACCTATAGTCGTAATGTTCAGTTAATAACCAAGCACTGAATTCCTCTTCCATTTACAGAATGCTGGGGCAGGGTGTGGGGAAGAAGGGTCGTTATTATCATGGCACAGTAAAGGATTTTGTCCCAAGTTAAGGATAGGATGTTAAAAACAGAAAGGACCATCAAATGACAACAGTATGGAGGTCTCAGGGAGTTTGATCCAGACTGCCTTTGTTAAGGGGTAGTCCCACTGAGAAAATGAAGTTCAAAGCACACCAGCAACCACCCACCCTCTTAGTCACCCCAAAATAGCAACTCTTGGGAAGCCTATTGAACCTTCTGAACAGACAAAATGTCAGAAACTAGGCATGCAAGATTAAGACCTAGAAACCAGTCCACCCTTGTGTAAGTCAACTTCTCCAAAGACCTTTAGGGAAACTTCCTTGGAGAAAAGTATCCTACATTTTAATACAAAGGGTTTAGCAATAATGAAATACGAACAACAATTACACAGAATTTGCTTCTTCTAAACTACCATATTTCTCAAGGATGACATCAAAATCAAAATTCTCTACTTTAAACCTTCACTGCTCTTACTTCAGAGAATGCAAATTTTAGAAGTATTTTTCAAAGAGCAGCCTTTCAAGTCTTATTATGAGGTGGTAGTGACCTCAAATGTTATCTAGTATAATACTTAAGTCAGTATGTAAGGACATAAATTATAACATCTTACCCAAAGCTATGCCGAAAGTCCTACTGATAATCTACTCCATGTCTCATGCTCCAAGCCTTTTGATCGAAGAGACAAGTTAAGTACGGTAGAAGGTGAAGAAATTAATGGCTTACAGGCGAAACCAAAATATTTATCTACTGTGACAAATTTGGTTGCGGTGACAATGACAGACTTGGCAGCAGTAATATCTACTTCTAAGGTGGAAAATACTTCTCAAAGTTATTTTATCTTCTCTCTCCAAGAGAATGCTGTCTAGAACAAGAGTGTCACTTCACAGTCAAAAGAAATTGTCTGGGTAGAATCTACTGATGTACACAAACCACTTTCTCCTGCTGTTTCACTGCCTAGTGCAGAATGAGGGAACTGGGAAAGAAATATGTTTTAATCCTAGCTGTTTCATGAGACTTGGTCTAATCTATGGACAAAATAACAAGTTATTAACCTAAAGACACTGAAGTGAAGATAGGGACTCAGCTCTGGCTGAACAGAAACAAAACTGCTCAACAAAGCCTGAATCTCACCAAGCTGTATGTTTTCTTCCAAAAATTTTAGGAAAACGCAAGAAGGTAGCCCATCCTGTCACTTTTACTTAGAGAAAATGATCTGAAGCATCATAATCCTTCTGTCACCTTGACAAAACAGATCTGTATACACAAAACTGTATAAAATGTACCAAACTTCTAAAGATGACCATAAATACCCCAATATTGCCTCAATTAGACTGTTCTCTAGTGGCAAAGGTAGTGTCCTCTAGAGGCACAAGACTAGAACAGAAGCAGCCAAGAATAATTTTATTAGTTGATAATTTCCTCATAAGTGGGGGGAAAAAAAAGAAACGAAAACAAAACACATCTCTACAGACATACTTGCACATATAGCCCTGTCAAACCAATCCATTTCTTAGACCTAAATAACTTTGCCTTTTGGACTGAGAATATACATTTGCCTTATTTGGTTGGGTATTAATTTCAAATCCATTAACATGCTCTCCAATCCATAAATTCCAGTACTATTTAATTTCAGTGTAGACTTGTAGAACTCCAAACTCTCCCTAATCAATTCTTACTTCAAAGAATCTAATTTGCTCTACCTGCCTTGTACTCAGATATTTTCTTAACTATTTTGATGATTGGATTAAAATAATTTTAAGGAAGAGGCAAGGCAAAATTTTGTCTTGATGGGATTGGTGCAAATACTTTGTTAAAACTTGTTCACAGCATGAAGGGAACATGAAGGAACAAAGCTCACTTGTCACTAATGTAATAATTATGAGTCCTCCACTGTACTCGAGACACTTTCCTGTGCTTGGCATCATACTATGCATTTTACGTTTTTACCTAGTCTCACATCTTCAATGATTCACTACAGAATACACGAACTTATATCTTTAAATATCATGCGTTCTTTGTATTACATTCAATCAATACAGCATCTATTTCTATTAATATTTCTGCAGTGTATTCTAAACAAAGCACTTAGAAAGCACTCTCAAAGCACAGCTATCTTTAGCATTTTCCTTCAAGTTTATCTCCACTTCTCAATATGTCTTCTAGAGTATGTAGGAGGACTACAGCTTTACAGATTCCAAGTCCATTCAGGTCCACCTAAATGAATACACCCAAAAAGCAGCAAGTGTTTGACAATTAGGTTGTGTCTAGGATTTCATCCTTACACATCCAGAGGTAATGGCATAACATGCCTGAAGTTTTCCACTAACATTCAAAGACATTGGAAAATCTTCATTGTAGGGGCAGGGAGTAGAAAATAAGGCCTAAGTTCCCCTAAAGGAAGACCACTTTAAAACATTTGCATAAATTAGAATTCTGAGACAGGGGCAACCACATAATCTGAAGTTATGAATCCAAAACTTACTTCCAAAAGAAGGTTGTTGTTTTATTTAGGAGGAATTACCTGCAAACATCTGTGATGCTCTATCATTACAGCACTTCAAATTTTCTTCTGAGAACATGGACTAAAACTTTGACTACAAGGTGGTGTCGGTATCTATTTCATCCCTACTTTCTGGACTTCTAACTATACACCTCTGAAACGCAAGCCTGAATTTCTTAAGTGTAATCAAAAACCAGAAAGAACAAATCTGTTTATTATAGGAACAACAGAAACAATAGCACACTGTAAACCTGAGCTTTACAGAAACAAACACATTTTAATTTTTTTTCTAAACTCTATTGCAATATTTTTCTTCTGCAAACATAAGTGACTTCTCAAACACCAAGAAGGAAGAGTAGAAGAGAGCATAGATCAGCTGCCTGCTGCTCCATTTCAAAACAAGCTTCTAGGTTGAACTGCAAATAGAAAACCAACTTTTCATTATAAAAGGGAAAAAAAATTAATCAGTACACAGTTGGTATTTAGTTAGCCTTCACCTGCATTGTTTATGCTCCAAGTCTTGCTGTACGTGGAAGTCACATAGACTGAAAACTGAGAGCCTCTAGGCCACTTTCAAAAAAAGATTTGCTGTTAAGAAAGGAAACTTTAAATAATTTCACTTTTCAAATGTAATTTTGCAGCTTGTCACTTTCCCTAACTGTGACAAACTGCACCTGTAAAAATAATACTTATTAAGGGCAAGTAATCATTGACTTGAAAACTATGTTACTTACACAGCATTCTCTGCTCCACTGAAACATTTTTCAGCATTTGGTGAGAAAATAGCCACTCATGTACTTTGCAGCTATAATTTTTGATTTTAGGTAATAGGCAGTTGTAGGAGATTCCTTATGTACATTCTGGAACAGTCAGAGCTATCTTGACATTTGCTGGTGAAAGGGGGAGGAAAGAAAGAGCAAGGAACAGATCCTGACAGATAGCTTTCTCCACCCACACCACTGTTTCCATTTCAGCTGAGGCCAGTAATGAAGCCAAAACATAAACCACTATAGAGCTCTCTTCTTGTTCTATTAAAAATACATAATAAAAAACAAAGCAGGTTTTTTTTATTGCCATAGAGAAGATACAAAATAGCCAAAAATTTCTCCAAGAGATAGCCTCAATTCCTCTTTACCCACACTTTGTTTTATTCAAGATAATCTGAGGGAACCAGAGAAGTGGGGAAAAGAGGCAATCCAAATAAAACTTACATGAGTACCCTCATACCTCAAGAGTCTTATCTGTGTGAACTAAAGCAACCAAGTTCTAGTAAGCAGAAATCCAAGCAAATTATAGAAACAGCAAGAAAACATTATGCTAACAGACTATGCAATTCATTAATTATTCTGTAGCTCATCACAAATAAAGCAGCACCAATTCTGATCTCCATCCACTAAGAGAATGCTGGTGTTAAAAATTCAAGCTTGAAAAGTAACTCCTCTTAAGAAGGGAATTGTCCCAGTTACACTGGCAGGGTAAATGCAGAGTTGTGATTGCTTAAGTGTTTTTATTCCACTTTTGTTTTGGTTTAAGCATAGTCTGGGGCCAGAACCAGTTAAAATGCTCTCTTTTGATTGTTATTTGAAGCCAAGGCAGCTAGTGGGATCCTGGGCTGCAAGAGAAGGGAGTGCTGCCAGCTGGTCAAAGAATGTGATCCCTCCCCTCTGTTTAGCACCACAGAGGCTGCTCCTGAAGTGCTGTGTCCAGGGCTGGGCTCCACATTACAAGACAGACATAGACCTACTCAAGTGAGTCCAACAAGGGGCCACAAAGAGATGTGGGAGCTGAAGCACCTCACACAGGAAGAAAAAGGCTGTGACTGCTCAGTCTGGTCAGCCTGCAGAAGAGACGGCTCAGAGAGGTCTCATCAATTTCTACAAATACCTAAAGGGAGTGCATAAAGCAAACTGAGCCACACTCTTGTCCGTGATTCCCAGTGACAAGATAAAGTAAAACACAGGAAGTTCCTCCTGAGCAGAAGGAAACACTTTTTACTGTCATAGTGGCTTCCTTACCAGTCTGCCATGCCATGTCTTTAAACTAAACAGAAATCTTGGGAAGGAGTCAGATAAAATTACTGACTTCTTAAGACCTTGCATTTATTGCCCAAACAGTTTCATAAGCAGGCTAGTAATACTCTTCAGCCTTGACTGAGAGTTCAAAATCCCAGAAACAGAACTATCTTGCTTCCTGGATTAACTCTGCTAAAAAAAAATTAAAAATAGACAAAAGAGTTTCAATTTCCACCTAGTCACTTCAAAAGAGAGAAAAAAGACAACAAACAAACAAAACCACACAAACAACACCAAAAAAAACCCCACCTAAAAATAAAAAACTAACAAAGAAAAAAAAAAAACCAACAACAACAAAAAAGAACCAACCAAAAAATCTGACAAAAACAAAAACCAAAAAAAAAAAAAAAAAACAAACAACCCACACAAAAACATCCACCCCTCAACACAGTCCAAGGAGACAACAGGATTAAGCTCTATTGATAATTGCCGAAAAACTCTAAAGCTTAAATTCAACTGCCAGCAAACACAGTGACAAGTGGTTAGTGACAAAAGATTGAAAAGCTCAAAAGAAAAGGGGTAGTGCTTTTATTTCAGAATCTTATTCTTCATGGAGCTGTAATTTCTTGAAAGAAACCAGTGAGGACCTGTTTTTGCTGTGTTTTTTAAAAACCATTTTAGTGCCAATGAATACAAACATGTACAAAGTTATCAGCTGCATAACTGCTGTGCTTTACACTTGTGTACAAACTTGGGTACAAAATACTCTACAAATCTGACTTCACCCATTGTGAAAATTAGATTTAAGTTTTGCAAGCACTTAATCATCTTCCAGGATGTTCCATATTAATAGCATATGCCTTACAGCACATGGAATTCTTGCAAATTCAATTTAACACTTGTCAACACTGTAAAGTTTCATATTCTTCAACTATAGATGCAGCCAAAGCTATGTCAGTAGAAGGAATGTCCAGTGAATACTACACAGACACAGCATAGGTCAACCAACCCCCAACCTTTCTACAGAAACAATCAAACTGCAAAAGCGAACTATAGCTTTTAGTAAGCCTTACTGCATACAGATCTCCACTGAATGAACCACATTTCAAGACTAGTGGATTCATCCATTTATACAAAGTTTCAAAACCAATCTATAATAAACACAGTAAGAAAAAGAACTAATCTAAGCATCAAACTAAAAAGGAACCCAGTGAAGCTTTCAAATTACATGAGATATGAAAAAATGTAACAGTGACAGTCACGGACAAGAAACTTCATCCCACTATTTATTTGCAGCAGATGAACAGAGTACAAACCAATGATCTGAAGAAAGGGCCAGAAAAGCAGGAAAGAGAAAATTATGATACCAATATCTAGCCAAAGAGAATCCAAAATGAACCTTGAGTTCCAGAAATGCTACTCTACACAATCCAAGAAGTGCCTTAAGTAGCTGACATATTTTGCCACAAGCAAGATTAAATAGAAAGGAAACAAAAGAGTGTAAACAGTTTTCAAAAATGCATTACTATGCCCTTTAAGAATCCTAAATTCTTACTAGCTTTTGCTCTTTACAGACAATGCAGTTGAATAATTGCAAAGCAAAGTGATTTAGAAACAGTGTAAGAGGCTTATAAAATGGTGGCTGTAATAGTTTTAAATTGATTCCTATTTTCAGTGAACATATTTGTCCTCTGTAAAAAAGCAACGTAAACACTCAAGTCTGCTGTAGCTAAGCTCAGTGTCTTCTATATGCAAGACAGAACTGAGAACCATAACATTTTTAAGACTTCATGACTGGGACAGAATGGAACAAGATTAAAAGTGTAGCTTAATTAATATAGTATAACAACTTATTCTCATTAGTGAATTTGAGTAATTTTTGTTTTAATATTAAATATCAGTTGTTTTGTCTGAGATCACAACTCAGCTAACTTTAAACCTCTTTTCTCAAGGAAGACTCCCAAAAGCATTCAATAGCACATATGTTAAAAGTGGTATGTTAGAAATGCTCTTCAAATTAAAGAAGAAACTAACTTCTATTCTTTTTCAGACAGGTAGAATCATAATAGTTTATAAACCAAAGTACAAAAACAACTGTTTGCCAGTTACAAAGGTTGTGATAAAAGCTTTGTTTTGTTCTTCAAAAAATTTTGAAGGTTGTGATAAAAACTTTTTCATTTTGTTAAGGAAGAGCAATTTACTCTCAGCAAACGAACAAGCTGAACATACATCAGTACCTTGGTCCTTCTGTGGAAGACACCACTTTCCATACGTAATTTACCCTGTGTAGGGCAATTGGGCACCCTTCTTGTTATCATGCTGTCGCATTCAAATTCCTTGTTTTTTGTACATAGAGTACCAGATTTGATTCAGTGGCATCTACCCTTTAAAGCAGAAGGAGCACTTCTCCCTTATGAAGTTCTCTCCTAACACTATTGCCAAGCTAGAGGGTGAAAAGGCAGAATAAATAAAACACTGGAGCTAAAGTAGTCACACAGCTAGATCAAGACTGTGGTAATGGTTTAGGCTCACAGAAAAATTAAGGAGGGAGCAAGTAACATTCCTTTAAGGTTATCTAAGTAATAACACATATGCAAAATAAGTGGTATCATGTCTATGGAAGGAGATGACAAAAGCAAGCACATCAGATACCGGTTTACGAACATCAGGGCTTGCTAATTCTGAATTACTATTTCCATAACACTCCCACATAATGCTGAATTCAGGGAAACCCAAGGCCTCCAGGACCTACAGGGTTTATTTATTTAATCTAGTTTAACCCAAATGACTCCCTCATTCCTCACCACAATACAAATCACACCACGTGTGCAGGCATGCCCCTTCCTCCTTTTTAGCAATTATTCTCAGTGCATTAAATCTTTTTATACAATCCAAAAACCAGCATACAAAAGCATACAGTTTTATTTGCTAAATATTAAAATCCTTGAAGACAGTAAAAGAAAAATAAATCTTTGCACTTCAGTAACACCACAATTGGGGGAATTAAATTTCCAGATATGTTTCCAATCTGCACTCATGCTGCCAGCTGCCTTTACATTTGTGTTTGGGGTGTGGGGGGGAATCTCTTTCCTACTCTGACAAAGGTCTTTGTTCTACCCAGAAGCCAGCTCACCTTACCTCTGAGAGTGTGCATTTTTGTCAGCTGTTCGTACAATAAACAGCTGTGAATGTTTGAAAAACTTATTACTACAGGCAAAAAACAAAAGCTGGCAAGTAGTTTCTATATTTACAATGCACAAAATTCTTGAAAACACATAACGATTTCAATAAATATTCTGGAAGATCTTTTTCCCCCTCCCCTCACACCTAATCTTATAAGCCTTCAAAATTAGCCGTGAGGACAGCACAGTAAATGTAATTAGCTTCAGAATGCCAAATTATAGCAAGTCTCCCTGCTAACTGCTAATATAAAATGAGAAGAGCAACACTGTCATCATCAGCACATAGGGTTAATGAAGGTTTTCCTAGAGGTCTTGCTCCTGCTTTAAGTGGACTAGGTGAACCAATATAAATCTAACAGGGTAGATGTTTATCAACTCTGAACACTGTCAACAGAAGAAATAAGTTATTCCACTTTTCAGATATGCTCAAGAACTTAGTAACTTTGAGTAAACTTGTTAGAAGTCACAGATTCCATTCACTTGCTATGTTTTTTCTCTCTCTTGAATAACCTCTCAATTATAGTACAGTTTCCAGTGTGATATATCGTTTCAGGTATAACTTCAACTGAAGACAAAGACAGAGCACACATACTTTAACCACTCTTCTGAGGAAATACATTTTTTGCTAAGTGACCAGGCTGAATGAAGCTACTCCAGCCTTCAGGAGAGGTTCTTCCTTTGCATTCAGTTCACTCTCTCTGTATGAATCAAATTAAAACAGGTTTAATAAAGATGTGTCAAATTGTATTCATAATAACCAGAATGCAAAGAGATAAAGCTTGCAGTAATCAGGAATACATTCCAAGATTTTAGCAATTAAGAATTGAAGGATTTCAAAATATTCACAACCACTACATCTCTGGAGACCAGTGTCACTTACAAATAGGAGGCTTAAGTTGCAGCTGTCTTTTCACAATACAGTGTGCTTTGGGTCTGGGTTTATCTTTGTCTTTCCATCTCCTCATTATTACATGAAAGGGGAAAAGATTTCAGTTCAGAAATGAACTGAAACTATCATGAAGCTCAGTAAGAAACAGTGTGAACCTGTATATTCACCACAATTCATCATTCAACATGTACTTTTCCTTCATTGAGGGATGCCAGTATTTCTAAAACTGACACTCTGCTTTAATGTCTCAATGTACTAAGTGTTCACAATGGTCTAAGTCAAGAACAGAAATTCCTCTCTAAAAGCAAATTTCATACATTTGATTTGAATGACCTTTATATTCTGAAGCCTCCCAACAGCAAAGGTTTCAATGATTATGCACAAAACATCTTCTGTTTTCTTTATTACCTGGTCCTTGCAAGGATAATACTAAAGAACACCTTCCAGAGACCCAGACTAATTAATTTTGTGCCTGTTGTTTCTGCTCAAGTACTGTGAGCTAGACCAGATCCAGTACTTGCATCCTGACTCTGTGACAGATTCATCTCAACAGAAGCTTACCAAATCACCGTACACACTAAATTTTTCTGGGATGCATTTCACAGAAATTGCATGCTAAAAGTAATTTCATGAGTCTCAGTTCCTAATTTGCACAAAATTTTGTTTTTAAAGATGAATACATTTAGGGAGACTACTAGATGAACTAGACCTACCATCTGCACAGCAGAAACTTTACCCTGAATTCAAACAGCACCTAAGGGGACAAAACTGAATTCAAACAATTTTAGAAATGGTAGTAATCTGAAACCAGTAGAAGCCCCTCCTCATATGTTCAAATTTAAAATCCAAGAGTTGTCTTAAACTACTCTATTAGGTCAAACAGCCTTACATAACTTCACACCTACTGTGGCAACAGAACAACTATGTACAAGCACAGCTGGTGGCACATTCATTGTTCCATGGAAATTGCCCTGTGGATAGTCTCCCAACAGGACTTTAGTCCTTGGTGGAAACTGGTCGAGTATCTTTCAGGAAGGTGAAAGATAAAGGTCTGGAGAAAGAAAATTACAGTGAGCAGCTGAAACGCAGCAGCTTCTGGCCATGCACCGAGAGGCAGCATTCTCACCTACAGCTGGTGTGAGGGTATTTACATAATGATTCTGGAGGGCTTTGGCAAGGATGGCAAGTGCTAGTCAAGATTCCTGAACCCGTTCCACAAAATTTTAAACTTGTGAACAAATCTGTATGCAAAGACCTGAGTGCATGGGATTTAGTGGCAGAGTTTTTCATTCAACCCAAGAGCTGTGATGAGAACATCCACTTGGACCTGTTCCATCAAGAAACATCAATCCAACTAAGTTTTACACTTAGCAACATTACAGAGACTCATTCAACTGCAGCACATAAAAATTGCAGGGTTTTAACCCTATTTGGAAAACAAATGCAAAAATAAATTTCCCCAGATTAAAGATAAAACATACTCAATTATGAGTGAAATTTAAAAAACACTTTTTCTAGAAATACATTAGTTACAATCTTGGATTTGTGCAAATATAGAAATGAAATTGCAAGAAATAACTTCAGAATTTCATGTAGGTGAAGAATGTCTACAAGCTCTGCTCCTCTTCTCCTCCCTCACCCTGCTCCCATCCTTCCTGGGACTGTGCTGAATATAACCTAGCCAAGCTTCAAATTTGAACACTTTTGTTGTATTTGAGTGTGTTTAAAGAACCTCCTGCACTACCCACGGGGATTGTTCTTTTTCCTATTTGTTAGTTTCATGCGAGCAATAGCACTGTGTACAGCTCAAAGCCCTGTTCTGAAGAGCCAATTCGCCCTGATGGTACTTCAAAACAGCAAAGCTGAAGTAGGAATAGAAGTGGAGGGGTCAAAAACAAGACGACCATGAAACCCCACTAATTGGTATAAAAACTAAGAGACTGATACACCTGAGTGCTTTTCATTTTCCTAAGCAAACAAGAGTTCAAACTGGTACTTCTTTAACAAACCTGGCTTGCAAAAGTCACAGTCAGCTTCTAAAGTATCACATTAAACATCTCTGATGAGCCTAAAACCAGATATGACAGAAAGTAGATATCTAATTTTATAACCATCTAATGCTATACCATTAGCAGTGGAACTATAGAGCAGGAAAGATACCAGACTATGTAACTTCACTTTCCTCAAATGAGAAATGTTTAGGTTAGGAGCCTAGACAAACACGTCCAGTAAACACCACCTGCAGAGGTTTGGAGGGATCTAGACACTTCTGTTAGGGTTGGAGGTCATGCAGGCTCCCTTCCATCAGTAGACAACCCAGAGAGGTAAAAAACCCTGCTTAATCTTTGCACAACTTAAGGACCCCGTGTCTCACTCATGAGTGCCTTTAACAGTCTGACAGCCACAACTGTCTAGTCACAACTGTCAGAAGCCTCTAGGAAGTGAGCAACCCAGATGAATCCTTCCTCACTGAAGCAGGTTACTGTTAAAAGTAAGCTTTGAAAATAAGCTTTGATCTCCCACCATGCAAGCAGTTGAGAATGCCAAAGCATCCTCTCCCAGACAGACAAGTTCCACAAAAAATCTCCTTATGGTAAAGAAATCTATTTCTGCCCTAAAAAATGGCCTCATCTGCACTGTGAAGTGCACAACAAGGCATTGATGCACTTCTTCCCTCCACCAGTTACAGGCAAACAAAGCTCTGCATTTGTTAGTTCCATCTGGAATAGACCACACAGTGACTTGGAGTCCTGAAAACAGATCATTTCAGTAAACACACCTCACTTACCGAAGCAGCTGTCTGTCATTTAATTTCTACACTACGGAAGTTATACAAAAGCAATATTCTGCTCAATTAATGTTCTACTTGGGGAAGCAGGAACAATACTGGAACATCACAAAGCTATTTCAGATGCTCAGTAAATCTGTATCATAAGTACTTATTTTACAAGCAGTAAGGCTTTTTCTCACCTACAAGCCAGTGCTACAAACTCTGCTTGAAATCTCCACACTGTGCTCCATCAGTTCTTTCTCAAGCATTACTACCAGTAAAAAAAAGACCATGCCAGACACCCGAAGTCTCGGCTACACTTCCACAACCTGCAACCTCGAGTGACTCTTGAGTAGCAACAGATGAAAGTTCAAGAAGCAAAGAAACTTCTCATTTTTTTTATGTTGGCTCAGCAGGTCTAGTCATGCAAAAAGCTGTGAACACTTTAGCAACAGCTATGATGAAAATAAACAGGTCAACAGCTATGATGAAAATAAACACAAAACACACAATTTGGACACCAAACAACTGCACAATAAGGAGAAAAATTACTTCAAAAGTCTGTGTTATAAGTATGCTGAAGTTCAACACTACCACAAAAGAAGAAGAAATGTATGAACTTTGAAAGCAAAAAGTACCTTTTGCAACAGCTATGCAAATATAGATAGATATGAATTTGCACAATTTGACTAAATTGTTAGGTATTTCCTTCCCCTTTCCTGTACTCCTAAAGTAAACATTTGTCTGGCTTTTTTTTAAACCACTGATGGAGTGTGGGAGGGGTAGTCATCACTTAGCCAAGGGTTTACGCCACAAAAAAAAAAAAAAAACAACACTGTGGATGAAGTGATATGGAAGATGGCTCACTTATATATGCCAAACACAGCACCTCAGCTCAGGAAAGGCCTGTCTTGGCAGCTCTGAAACAAACAGGCTGCCTTTTGCCACAGCTGAACTCCCAAACACAGCAGCTACCTCCTTTTCCCCAAGCAGCAATTACAGCTTCATGTCCACTTTAGACCAATCTAAGTGTGACTGACACAGAAAGGAGCCCCGACTTTCTCAGTGCCCCCTTGTGCAATCCTCTCTCCCTGGCATCAAGAGTAGCATTTTGTTGGCCTATAAACCAGGTAAAACTCAGCAAGCAAGAGCTGGATTCATAAGCAGGCCAGTCACAATGCTCACCATGCAGCTCCACAAGCTCTGGCACAAGCTGAAAGTTTGAGAACTGCAGTGTTCCTTTAACAGCAGCCTGCATTTAAGCCAGCCTAAAGCAATGACATAACTTCAGGGTGAATAACACAGTGGTCATCACAGTGGGTGAAGTTTGCAAATGGCAATCACAGAAAAACTTTCCAAAATACAAGTTTATAAGCACAGTAATGTGCATTTTCTGTTCTAAGAGTTACACAATGAGGCACAGAGAAGTAAATGAGTCATGGCCCAGCAAATGAGTCAGTTCTTTCATTTACAATATTCATGACAAGTATTTCACCATGGAAAACAATTATTTTGATAGGCCTGTTTTGTAGTCTGTCCTTGGAGGAGTTCACTGAGTGACAAGAGATTGCAAGCCTGCTGGAACAGGCTCTTGGGAGAATTCCCGTGCTCACAGCCACACTGTGCTTCCGTATCAGCAGCATTCTTTAGGGCAGCAGGCTTGGTCAACCAGGAGTATGCTCCCTCCCTAAGAAAAGGAATAACCGGAAATATAGTTACAGCTTCTGTCAGTCTAAGGCCTTCGTCACTTATAACCTTTGTCAGGCAACCTAAGGTTACCAGCCTTAAGAAAAAGATAGACATTAGGCCTGCAGTTGCGCTTGAAATCCGTATTTAAGACCACCAGAAACTACCTACCGTAGCCCTTGTTCAGCACACAACATCTACACAGGTTTTGCAGGCTGGGTACAAGACCCTCCAAACAGCCGATGCATTGCTCAAGTCAGTGGAGGCCCTGTGCTGCTGCACCACATCAGCGCCTGCAAGTTGTCACCACCACACTGGACACCACTGTTAGGCACCTACAGTACATACTGCCCACAAACATCGCAAGAGCCCCTTGCTTGCAAATATACCCATTCCTGACAGAAAGCAGCTGACCAAAGTTGCTTTTACCTGTGCAAAAGGAGCTGGTCAATGCAGAGAGTATGGTGTGAGGGCAGTGCACTCTGCAGAAAATAAGCCTGCATTGAACATGCAGCTGCTGACTCGCATTATTTGTACCCAACTACTGATGGAAGATTAAATTGCAGGCTCTTCTGCAGCAGTCCCACCTCCAGCCCACTGTACAAATACCATATCCCCACTATGCTTCTGAAAATTCAAACCAGCATCAACTGCAATACAAGTGGATCTGCTCTCAACTTTGTCATCTACAAACACCACACAGCCCAATCCCCAGGTTCAGGACACTTACTGTCTCACCAAGGCTGCATGACATGCTATACCTCCCGGGCTCCTGGAACTAAACATAGCCGTACAAAACCCCCCATGCCTACCAATCGAGCTACACGTATGCCAGGCTAATATACAGACACTTCTTGCACTCTAATGCTGCTGATTCTCCCACCTCACTCATCCATTAACTTTTGCCTGAGGTGCTTTCATTATATCACACCATCTTGTCCCACATCACCCTCTTGGCTCCCACAAGAAGTCACTGAGTACACCAAGGCCCTTGCCTGGAATGTGGTTCTGCCATTGGGCCCTTGCTGGTTCCAATGCAGTGCATCACACTGGGATGGCTCTCACCATAGTCCCCAATGGTAATGTCTTCTGGATTCAGGGTTCCTGAACCTTTCAGCACTTCCACAAAATGTTGGTTCCCCTCCCAGAAATTTCAACTTTTATAGATTTTTGTGCTTCTCCTTTTACTTCCTTTCACAGCTTAGTGTGTCATTGCTCAGTCATCTTCTTCTGCTTCCGCCTTTCAGATGTTTCTCAACGTTTGATCGCTACTTCTTAACTTCCTTTTGTTATTCAATGAGGGAGGGGAAGATGGACCTCATAACAGGCAGGATTCACTGAAGCACATACCCATGATTCACATCTTTCCACTCATCCATTCTAACATTTCACTAGCTATCATTTCACACCTTGAGTATCAGGAAGGAGCAGCTTTGATCTTACTGACATCTTGCTCCCTTAAGCATGTTCTACATACTAGGAATATTCAGCTTTCTGACAACAGCAGCAGCCTTCCTTGTCCTGCTGAGAAGACACAAGTCCTTTCTTTTAAGTACAAGACCTTGGATCTCCTTGGTAAAGAGATTACAATGCTCACATCTCTTCTATGTTTTTAGTCTTTACCACTTATCTTATACCCCTACCAATGTTAAGTTTATATTCCATATGGCCTCTTAACAGCAGGAAAAACTTCTCTAGTCCTTCTGATCACCACTGCAGCAACTCTGACAGTTATCTCCCTCTTTCCCCTTCCTACTTTTGTCTGAAGAACTGTCCAATGAACTGTGTATCATTCTTATCAGATTCTTGTCTGCACTCCCTTTCCTAGGTCAGGACAATATATAGGTTCTGGGGTAAAAAAAAAAAAATAAAAAAAAAATCTGTTTTTCACAAGTCTGGGTACCATAAATACTCATTACGGAGGTAGGGGACCAAAATAAGAAAACTAGTCTCTTTTTGGAATATACAGTGCTTTAAAACTAAGCCAATTAATGTCTATTCAGGTGAATTAAGCTACAATTTGGAAACAGCTTATAGTGAATGATATAATCAATGCTATGAAAAAATCTCTTTGAAACAGTTATACAAGACAAAGTCAATGGTTTTGTTATACCACTGGCCAAGCTTCCATCATTACTGAACAGAAACAGCTTCTGCTGAAGTAAAATCTGACAAACACCCTTCAAACACACAGAAAGTCACCATTATCTGAAAAATCGGAGCATTACCTTTCTGCATCCAATACATCTTATTTATAAAATTGAAATTGGAACAAAACGTTGAAAAGAGTGAGAGGACACCCACTTCATAACTTACAACTGTTTTACAATTTCAAAAGCTACAAAACAGCTAAGTTACTGTTTGCTAACCCATTTTCCATCTTGAAAGCTGTGTTTCATTTTGTAGGAAAAAGTCTATCAGTTTCCACGCATTTGCTAAAACCCATTAAAAGTACATCATATAGAGGGAAGAGTTATTTAGACTATATCCTCCTTAAATATGCCTCATCAGATATCTAGTGAGGTCTTTGACCTCTGTATTATCTCATGAAGTACCACTTCCCCACTTCTCTTCTTGGCCTCTCATCTATAAAGCATTTTACTCAGCATTTTATCACCTTTCTTCTCTTCAAGCGTGTATTATTTAATAAAACAACTTGTTTACTCCTAAACACGTCTTTGCTCCCTGCTACCAAACAGTCATTTACATTTATCATGTACAAAATTACCTAGAAATCAAACCTGTAAACTACTGCCAGGATACATGACAGTTTAAAAACTGATCACCCAAAACTGTCAGTAAAACTAAGTGGTATGCTGCTTCTAAAATTTATACACAGGACTAAGAAATTTTTTCTCAGCTTCCTGATCCCATCAGACTTTCACAGCATCTGTTACATCATGTCCCAGTCCTAGTCGTTGCCTACCATTCATGCATTAGCACATTGAGCTGAAGTCACCTCTATTATTTCATGCACATTCGTATTTGACAAGCAAAGCTGCATGATGGTGCACTCATATATCATGGCTTGCAATAACAAAAAGATAAAAAAAAGCCATGCGTTTTATGTAATCCTCAACCCCCTGCTGTGGAGGAAGCAAAATTGAAGTTTTGGGCTTCTGTAAAATAGCTACACTAAATCCAGAAACAGAATATAATGTACTTGATATTTTATCCCCAGTACACTAACTGTAGACAGTTTGCAAGGTTTCAGTTTACAATCTAAATCAATGGAAGAACTGAGAGTCATTTTGCATGTACCACAGCAGCAGCACAGCCAGCTGTCATTGGTAATAACAGCATTTCAGAATAAATGTGTTCTGGTTTTTTTTTCTTTTTCTTGAGCTAATTAAACAATTCATTTAGACTATTGATTTTTCTCTGCTCTTGAACTTTCAAAATCAGTAGACTCTGCAGAATTGTCCTAATGAAGATCAAGCCATGTTTAATCCAGTAAGCATGGTCACTAAATCCAGCTTTGTATATATGCAAATAAGTGTTTTATAAGACTACCTTCCACCCTCCCAAAACACTGCATTGTATTCCACCAATAGCAGAAGCAAAATCTGATGCAACTGCTGTGGAAGCAACCAACAACTTACAGTACAATTCTCCACCAAAGTGATTTCCTCACATTTTCCAGAAGATCCCAAGATTATCTGTAAGTGTATGTGTTAATGAATTCTTAACACAGATTTTATCTGCTATCCTTTCACAGCCACATCTGTACATAAGTCAAAGAAAGGACCAACCATCAAGCATATCAAACTCTGATGATCACACTACCTGTATATATTTATACTACTGAAAAACATATCAATCCCATCATCAATCACTGAATATGGATCCGTGCTCCGCTTCAGCCTAGTCAAAATATCGAAGTTGAATGTAGAAATTAAGAACTAAATAATAAAGCTCAGGAGCCACTTTTGACAAGGGCAAGCTAGAAGCTGAAGCGTCTGAGTTTAAAAAGTTTGCGCTGCCTTGCACGCATAGTTGAACATTGATTGCTATGCAGAAAGAAGGCAGGCCACTAGCACAAAAGAAGAAAGAGTCAAACTCTAAACATACAGAAACAAATCTGAGAACCACTGCTGAAGCCTTTAACCAAAAGCCAAGCTCTTAACACAAGCTTACAAACACTTAAATACTTAGAATACATGCAAACTTGATCCTCTGCTCTGATACAGGTGTATATTTGTAACATTTTGTAAGGGTTTACCCAATTTTAAGTGCCTTGATGGTTTAATGTTTTTCATTTCATTAGTCAGTGTAAATTAAATATTGTAGTCAGCTGCACAATTCCTGCATAGTTCCTGCACTGTCAGTGCATTACTATCGGCTGTCAGTAACCAGTTAGCAGCTAAATTTGGCACACATACAAAGTGTCTCATTTCTCAGAAGTCATATAGCTATGCAACAGTTGATTTTTCAGGTCTTTAAAATAATCAACTATTGAATGCAATTAACTTTTGTGAAAAAATAAAGTTAAAAAGACACAAAAATATATATTAACATGTACGTCTGTGAAATATCTTACCTCTTATGCCATTTCCCCCATTACTTTTCCAATGATGCCAAAATGTATTAAAGGTCTGACACCAATTACCTATGAAAGATGACTTATGTAAAGAGGTGGACTGTTAAATAAACTACAATAAAAGGTAAATCATTTGAATTTTTAGAACATTAATTCAGTACATAAGCTTCCTATTTATCTGATCAGTTAGATCTACCAGTGCAGATTTAAACTTATTGACAGGTTTTACTGCATCCTTCCAATTAGCATCAGACTTTCTCAGCCACTGCCCTTGCATTTCCAAAGTAAAACTTCCACGTATTTAGACTGTCAAATACATTCACTTGCAAAGAGGAATGGAGGCTTACAGTAAAAAATAAAACCTTGAAAGCCACAAATAAAAAATTACACTCTCTTTTTTAAAGCATGTAATGATGTGCATCACAATTACTTTAAAATATATTTTAAACACTGCTGAAGTCTGCCCTCTTTGAATATTTGGTTTTCACTTTTCAGAGGTGATGTTGGTATAAATTCCACATTAGGAGACTCTTTAGTCTATACTGAATTGTGTCACATCAGAAAAAGTCTTTTGTATGCGCACTCAGCTCTTACAGCAGGCCTTTTATCAGTTCTGACTTAACCACAAAGGAATTCTCTACACTGTAGTTACTATTAGAAGGCTCCTCCAGTCTGTTTGCACATTTGCAGAATTCAGTCAGAAAACATCTATTTTAAGATGGTGATTTATATCTCAGCTTTTCCAGACTTCCTGGCCCTCCACAGCACGGCCAAGGCAACAAAGACTGGATGCATGTTGTTGCTTCAGAGGACAGCAGGGTAATGTGCCGCAAGGCCAACACATAAATCATGGTAATTGGCATGTAGCTGGAAGGAGAATGCAAACTAGTGTACAGCACCAGCCAACACTGCCAATGATCCAGGTCACAGAAGGTTATGAAACCACGTCAAGGGCTGCACATATACCCAGTGAGAACTTATATACATCGTCTTGGACAGTAAACCAACAGCAAAAACTGGAAGTTAAAGCAGACAGATCTCTCAGAACAAGTGTAGTTGTTGGACAGCACTCACATGTTCAGGTGCTGTCAGGCTGACTGCATTCCAGGCAATCAGAATTCACATTAAATCTATATCCTTGCTGCACATGAAAGCTTCTTAGGATTTCAAATTAGTTCATGTCACAGAGAACATATTCATAAATTAGGATACCTTTTGTCAGTTAAAATAGTGTGGTCCTTCTTTGACTTGGCTTTTGGGTTTTTTAAAGATGCAGTAAATTCTCCTCCCTTACCCCTCAAGAAAATAAGCTAAAGAGAAAGCAAGTTAAGGAATGTCAGCAGCTTTCCTAAATTTTGCACTCATATTTACACTACTACAAAACTTGACACATTATCTTGACATCACTAGATTACTTAGACAGCAGGTGACACCTAAATTGAACTCATACAGACATATCTAAGAGCATGCCATCTACTACAGTTCATCCTTCAACAGTAAGAACTGCACTTGACAGCTTACTCATTTTTTTCACTTGAAATTTTTAAATTAGAACTTGACCAGAGTCTTAAGCAATGATTTGATTTTAACAGGTCCATTTATAAAAGCAAATGATACAGCAAAATGCAGCAACTAGCAAATTATTTTTAAGGAAATCAGTTTGTCTGGTGCTGACTTTTAAATAGCCCTCTGTCACACATAGATTTTGCATTTAATTAATAGTTCACTTCTGCAAGTTAGCACACAGGGCCAGAGAGTAAATGCAGGCATCAACTGCTGGCATGACAAGTGACTCAAATTCAAACATTGCTACATACCAAAGCATCGGATCATACACAAAGACGGAATCACCTTCTAAAAGGAATGGCAGCTTTGAAAATGAAAATTGTTTTCTTGGAAGTGAGGAAAGCCTTGAAATTAAGGGGAAAATAGAACATAAGAAACATGAACACTGACCTAAAATACACAATGAAAAATTTTGTTACATGAACCAAATACAACACTCCTGTATAAAAGATTTCTCTATTTAAAACTTGTGATGAAAACATTGTCTAATTACATTTATCCTACTATTCACAATTACACAGGAAGATAATATGTACAAGTTTTATTTTTGTATCTTGAAATCACCCTAAAATACTTACACTCTCTTGAAATCAAGAATAGATTTTTTTAGAAAGCCTGAATTAAATGCAGGAGCTGATTTACAAAGCTTTTCCATGTTTAGCAATCTGGTCTTGAAAGACAGGTATTTTTTTTTTTTTGCTTCTTTAGCTCTATCTTTTTTTTCAGGGTATTTTTTCAGGGTATTCAAAGAAATTATTCAAGGTCAAGGACACTGTATTAGAGCACACACACAGAAAATAGCTTGCATATTCACCAATTAATGCATTGCATTCCAAATCCTACAAGGAAAGTAAAATGCATTAGATGTCTCCCTTTCAGGAAGAAACATTTAAAAATTAGCTTACTAGTTTCTGTTCTGGAACTTAGAAATATAAGTAGTTATTTCTTAGAGCAAACTGAAACTGGAATTGATGAAGGCATTTTCACAAGACTCTCTAGGCTTGGAACTAAGTCAAAAAAAAAGGCAAAAAGTCAGACATCATTTGTTTACGCCCATACCACAATATTGTATTAACAAATTCTGGATTACTTGTTTTACTCATACATTCCTAACCAAACCCCCTAAGTTGAACACAATTGCTCCTTCAGCATGTCAGCACACAAAACTCTCCTCTTCAAATAGACAGAATTTAACACAACTTTTTCCCCTTGGAAAAAGTTCACTATACATACCAGAACAATTTGGTATCACAGGTCAAAAAGTTAATACTAAACACAATGCCTTCACTGCCACTAATGACAATCGTAGGTTTGCCACACAACTCGGTATTACTTTCATTAAGTAAATCCTTTTACTAAATACATCTGTCCTACACGTTTCATCAACAACTACATGTATATTGCACGTACCAGCGAGGATCACCATATCTGCTAAAAGTCACAGTTCAACTCACAGCACAGTACATTTGTGTCACCTTTCCAAACAAAATACTTGGTATGGTTTTATCACAAGAAAAAAAACAGTGTTTCATGTTATACCACTGGCACTCAAAACAACTGAGTCTCAAAAGAAGAGACATTACTTTTTTTTACTTGCTCTGCCATTTCACAAAGTTTTGGGGTTGGGGTTTTTTTTTTCAGTAAAGATGGCTAGGAAGGATCAAAATTTGTCTCAAATCATTGTCCACCAAAAGGATGTAAAATCTGCTGACTACAATACAGATTCCACCAGAATAACATGCAGCCATCAATTTGGCCTTCTAAAGCCTTCTCTTGCTCCTGGTGAAAAAAAAGGCTTCTCCTGGTTTTGAAAGCAAACCAATCTCCAGTCTTTAACTTAAGAACAAATTAAAGAAACATCAGTGACCTTCAACCACAATTTAAGAAAGGAGAAATTTTACTTTGCTTTTCTCTAAGAAGTATTTTGGTTACATCCCCCAACCAGGTATCCCTGAGGGGCTTCCAAAACATGATCCTGTAGCTCCAAGCTAATGATACTCTTCAGCTGAACCTCCTTCCACAGACAAGGCAGCTTTCTATCTTATAATATTAACATCATATTCTAGAGCTGTGGTGAGTGTCAGTCAATGAATTCTTTGTATTTTCCTTCCCTAGGAGTCCCCTCCCTCCAACTCACTCCCTTGCCATTCATACCTAAAAGCACAACTTAGCACAGTCACAAAACCTTATGCTACCATGGAAAGGGCTCTAACTCCTTTAAGAAAGGCCTGTATGAGCAATCAGGGTCTATGCAACAAAGACAAACGTACCTCAAATTACCAACAGACAGGGATGCTATAAGAGTACTTGTATGACAAATCAAAAAATTCTCAAGTACTTCTAATGTGGCTGCAGCAGTGAAGCTGAGTTTTACAGCACTACAGCCAAGGCAACCTCTGTCTTTCCCCAAGCAAGAGTCACACCAGCTGAGGCACAGGGGTTTATTTCTTCTCCTAGAATAGCTGCATTAAGGGCTCTCACCAGGTCAGCTGTGCTATTGAGGGATCACACCTCTTCTAGCCTTGACAGCCACAGCTGTGACGACAATACAGTACTGTGTACTAATTCAGGACTAACCTCAGAAACCAAATATACACTTCACCATCTAAAACTGTCTGCTTGCTCCTGGCATTTTCAAAATCTGGCCAAATGAAACAGTCAATTTCTAATTTTCCTTCCAGATTGTTGTATTTACTCACAAAGTGCTTTCTTATTTAGACTTTAATTTTTACTAAAAATACTTGGTTTTAAATAAGTTAAACATAGGCAGGGTAAAAGAGTTGCTTTATGTAGTTGGGAAGGCTTGCTTTAGGAACGTGCACTCTCTAGCTCTTTTGAAATATGCTAAAGAAGAAAAACTTTCATGTCCAGTTGAAGAATATCAAAAAGATAAAAATACATCAATAAGTTAGATGCAAATTGAATTCTGAAGCCATCCTCTTTGGAGAAAAGCCTTTCAAAATTAAGTGATGCTAATTATTATGCTAGGACAGCACCAATAAACGACAAAATAGGCTAGCAAACAACCTTACTGCCTGATTACCAAGAAGGTTATTTGTGCGCATCACTAATATCATCTACATTTGTAGATGTGTGTACATTTGTGTATCACTAGATCATCTTCATTTTATTTAGGATTTTCTTTACAACAAGATAACACACAAGAGTCTAAGTTGGTGGGTGTGAAGGAGGATCACATGAAGATTTTTAGCAAACTTTTGATACAAGGTTTGGGAAATCTTCCTGCTTAAGATTATTTACCATGATAAAATAGTCAGAATGTTTATTCACAGCTAGACTGAAAAACTTAAAACATAAAATTCAGAAGCAAATGGTGCCATTTAACTACCACTGAACCAAAATTTATGCGTCTCTCAAATCAAGTCCCCCATTCCCTATTTATAGTAATACTTCAGGTTACAAGTAAGGGTGTTAGAACTGATATGTAATAAAATGTATTTTGTCCAATAACTGCACTTTTCCATAGTTCAACAATAAACATTTACAGAGTTTCCATTACTCACACTGCAAAGAACATAAATTCACACTTATATGGTCACTAAACATAGACTTACATAAACTTAATTCTAAGTTTTCATCAATGCTAAATATTCAGCTGTATTATACGGAACCAATTCCATTCTCTGCCCAACATAACTCACTCTAGAGCGGAACTGCTTTTAACAGCTGCACCTTTCTGCTTCACTAGGAATATCTTGTCAGCAAGACCCCGGTCTTAATGACACAGCTACCTACCCAAATTACACAAGAACTTTCCTACAGCAGGACCTACCCACGTCCTCCACAACTCCCTCACCAAAGGCTTCTGTCAAAACAACTGACATCTTTCATATCACTGGTTTCCACTAGTATTTTTGCAAGAATTTCAAAGGAGGCTCACATAAGGTTGGGGGGTGGGGGGGAATACAACAAAGCAAATGTATTTCAGCAGTAGGTACAGTATTTGTTTGAAATGCTTTTAAAGGTTCCAGAAAAGGCAGTCAACACTTAAGTCATATTCATGCATATATTCTTTCTACATACTGACCCTCGCCAACATAACTCAATACCTTCCCCTTTGAAGACACACAAAAAGTTACTTTTTTTCTTTCACAACTACTCACTGAG
The DNA here is from genome assembly GCF_037042795.1 of Molothrus aeneus. Classification (NCBI taxonomy): domain Eukaryota; kingdom Metazoa; phylum Chordata; class Aves; order Passeriformes; family Icteridae; genus Molothrus; species Molothrus aeneus. The sequence continues at coordinate 35,907,841 of NC_089680.1, forward strand.
GCCTATTCCACTGCTGAAAGCAAAGCGAAGTCCTCGCTGGGCGTCTGCCTCCTAGAGAAGATTGCATTTTTTATTTATTGCCCCTTGGCTTTATTTTCACAGTGAATTCCTGGCTTAAATGCAATCAGCCAAGAAACCCTCCCTACATGCACTCCTGTCATTCCTAATCGCTTGCAAACAGAATCAAGTGCAAGCAAAAGGGGAAAAAATCTTAGCAATGCCAACCAAACTAAAAAAGCCCTACTTCTGGTTCTGCCAGTTCTGAGCAACCACAAATGCACCTCAGACCCCTTAGAAAGAAAAAGTCAAAAGATTAAATTTAAAATAAACTTGATTTTAAGAAAATTAAATTAAAAAAAAAAAAGAAAGTCTCCCTAGGCAGAAGAGAGGGGCAGTGAGCCGAAGAGCAGGGTCACATCTTCCCTTCGGAAAAAAAACCTGATAGCACATTTGCAAGGTGCCCGCCAAGTCAAACCCGCAGCAGGCAGCACCGAGGTTTTGGGGGAGTGCGAAGGAGGGAATCCCGGCGCCCCCCACACACACACACAAACACACACACCGAGCCGCCGCCGTCAACAAAAGGCAAGCAGCAGCCTCTTTTGTCTGTCTTCCCCTTTTAAGGGGAGGAGGAGGGGAAACGACAGAAAACTGAGAGGGGGGAAACAAAAAGAAAAAAAAAAAAGAAAAAAAAAAGACGCAAATAAACATGAAAATGAGAACAAAGTGGTCGGGTCGCACAAAGAGCATCCCCGCCGGCGGAGGGGAATATCTGCCGGGGGCGGCTCCCCTTCCATTCCTTGAATGAAAGAGGAGCCGCCCCCGGCAGACAACCCCCACAAAAATGGGGGAATACCCACCTCTGCAGCCCTTTAAACACTGGCAGGGAGGAGTTAACCAAGGGAGCCCGCAGCGGGTGAAGAACAGCGGCAGGCGGCTGGGCTGGGGGTGAGGAAGTGGAGGGGGGTATTGTTCCAGTAGGAGGAAGAGCTTCGTTTTCCCCTCCTTGTCACGAAGCCGTTCATCCTAAAGCAACCCCCCAGCCATACCACCCCCAGCGGGGCGAATCGCGCCCCCTCCCTCCGGCTCGTCACCGCTGCCCTAGAAATGCCTTTGTTCGCGGATCCCCCCCGCACTCCCGCCGCCGGGGTCTCGCACCGCTTTTATGTCTTTATTTTGGACGGCGGCGCATCCCGCCCCCCCCTTCCCCCGCCGGCCGCCCTTCTGCTGATTCATTTCCACCGGCGGTCCCCTCGGGATGGGGGGGGGGGGGGGGGGGCGGCATCTCCTCGCTATTGTGGCTCGAGGAAAAGCGATGACCCGGATTACCGGGGGTGGACGCTGGTAGGAGGGCAGAGCCAAACGGGATTACACAGGCTGGATTACCGGGAGCGGGCACGGCGCGGTGCGGGGCTGCGAGTTAAAGGGACAGGCGGGAGCCGTGTCCGTGTCACGGAGGCAGGGAGCCACTGCGCGTCCCGGGCACGAGGGGGAGGAGACCGGCGGAGGAAGTTGCCCGGCCCACGGTACAACCGGGGAGCGAAGAGCTCGCACGGGCCGGGCCGCAGGCGGTGAGCTGCAGCGGAGAGAGAGGGACGGCAAGCGGGTGACACGCAGGGGGAGACCCGCGGCCCCGAGCGGCGGCGGCCTGGCCCGGGAGCGGAACCGGCCGGTGACTCACCGACTTGTAGGACGTTATCGACGCAGCCGCCGTCGAGCAGAGCGATGCCCCTGCGGAAGGGCAGCCGGTTCTCATCGGCGGCAGCGGCGGCGGCGGCGTCCATGGCCCCGCCAGGCGCGGCGGCGCCTCCGGGACCGGCGGCGGGATCCTCGGCGCCGGTGTTGAACGAGGAGTACATACAGATTTCCCTCTCGCTGCGGGGGAAGGACCAGTAGACGATCCTGCGCTGCACCGGCTCCGGGATCCGTTCGAACCGCTCCTCCACCCGCTGGAAGGGCCACTTCTCCGCCACCTTGCGAGCCGCAATGTCCAGCAAGGACTCGGGGCTCTGGGTCTTGCCGAGCGGCAGCAGCCCCAGGGCGGCGGCGGCAGCTGCGGAGGAGGGTCCGGCGCAGAGAGCGCCGCCGCCGGGCCCGGAGCCGCCCGCCCGCTGCCCCGGCCTGCAGCCCGAGCCATAGCCGGGTCTGCAGCAGAGGCGCTTGGCGGGGTGGGGGAGCTGACCGCGCTCCGCCATGATCGCGCCGCTTCTAAGCCGACAGCGGAAGTGGCTGTACCCTATAAACGGCTCCAGGAAGGCAGCGAGGGCCCGCGAGCCCCCGGGGATACGCCCCCTCTGCCCTTATGTGGCGAAGAGGGCGGAGCCTCATTGCCTCGCCGGCTGCAGGGGGCGGGGCCTCATGCAAATCGGCGTCATAACGTAAATAGAACGGCGGGGGAGAGGGAAGAGCGAAGGGGTAGTGCGCGCTCCCCCCCCTCCGCCTTCCCAACCTCTTCTCCCGTTGATGTCACGCGCGCAAGCCCGGGCGCGCCCTCGCGCGCGTGGTGGGAAAGGAGGGCGTGGCCGGCGGCGCCCCCAGCTCTGCCGCCATATAGGGAATGGAATGCGGGGGCGGGGCCACCGCCGCGGCCTGAACCCGGTCACCTCTGCCGGGAAAGCCGGAGGGGTGGGGCGAGCCGCGCCGCGCGGCGCCTCGTGGACGGGAAGCACGGTACGCGCCGCCGTGGGAGACCTGCCCTCCTGCTTCAGAGGCGGGCCGCAGCAGGCGAAGCCCTTTCCGTCCGCCCCTGGATCAGGAGCCTAGGTACATGCCTATAACAAGCTCTTGAGCTACACGAGTGAGACGCGCTCCAAGATGTGTTGGTATTGAGTTTTGTGGGGAGTTTTATTTTCCTTCTACCAGCGGTAATACGGTAAAGGTCGTTATCCCGGTGCCAGCGCCCGGTTGGCTCTGCAGATGTCAGGGCTTGGAATTGCTCCGGGAGAGCCGAGACACAGGGCAGGGCGGCACGGACCCGCAATGAGTCACTTGAAGGCGATGGAGGCACCGTGTTTACCCAGGTGGGTCGTTACACAGAGGAGGGTCAGGGTCTTTTCGGTGATCTTTAAAAACCGCGCCGTTCGGGTCCGTACCGGCGCCTCAGAGATGGATAGATGGATGGTAGATGGAGGCATCTATATGCTGAGGGTCTCGAAGTGCTGCGTGGCGCCGTGGCTGCCCGCAGAGCGCGGAGCGCTGCTCCCGCCGCTGCTCCTGGAACACCGGCCGCATGGAAGTGCCGCACGGCAGGGATCGAGCGAGCGCAGCGCACAGAGCCCTTCTGCGCAGAGAGGCTGTGGGCTGCGTGTCATCGCAGAGCAACCTCGGTTGACTTCTGTTCCACTAATTAAATTTGAAAGTAAATATTATGTTGGTATTTCGAGACTTTATCTCGGAAATGGGATTACGCTTTGATGCTTCATGGTAGAGCAGTCGCCATTTTTTATTAAGCGAATTTAAAACAGTTTTTTTTAATTAATTAAATATTTCGGAACTATAGCTTTTAAGAGGCATTTTTGGGCGGCTCGCAGTTGAAAACAGCACTCGCTCGCCCGGCGAGCAGCCCTTTGCTCGCATGCCGTGCCCGGCAGAAGCCGTAATTGGAGGGGCTTCCCTCCGGCAGGCTGGTTTTCCCAGACAGACTACATTTTCCATGATGCAGCGCAAGCCGCCCCCAGAGGGGAGGCGGTTCTGTCAGGGAATGCGGCGGAGGAATGTCAAGCGTGCCCGGCATAAAATCTAAGAGGTGCAAACAACATCGCCTTGGCTCGAAACTTTGTCGTCTCCTTTTTGTTTGCGCCACCCCCCCACCTCCGACTGGAACAGGAGCTTATTTTGTAGTCAAGCGATTGGAAAGCTTTGCAGAAACTGCATTTTCCCTTAAAAGTGGGTGGGAAGTTGAATGAAACTTATCAGATTCGCTGACTGATTTTTAAAGAAAGATTGGCAGAAACCTGAGATAGTTTAGAATTTGCACGTATTGGGGAAGGGGGGGCAGTGTATGCTTTTAAACTTCTAAACAGAAGCAGTACTTGGAAATTTCATGGGTCAAGAATTTTTTTACATCTAGGCATAGACATGTGCTTTTGGTGGGGGGGGAAGGTTAGGGTTGGTTTTTTGCTTTTGTGTATATTTGTATGTTTGTTTTTCTGGTTTTGCTTTCTTTTTATTTTTTGTTTTCCTGCTGCCAGTTGCTGATACTAAGAAAATGACGGACGCTTTTTAACCAAATAGCTTAAACTGCAGAATTATTTTCTGCATGGTTAGGTTGGTGGTTTTTTGGGGGGTTTTTTTGGGGTTTTTTTTTGATTTTTTTTTTTGTATGTACTATAAGCTTGGGGGTTTTTCCTTTGGGATCATGAAACCTAGGGAGCCTGAATACTGCAGACCAGAGATGAGCTTGGAGTACTTTCTTCTACTATTAATATGGTAGACAGTAGCAAAAAGAAAAAAAAATAACTTCATGATTGCATGTGTGTGAGAGGAGAGGAATATTATTTTTAACTCCATCACTTATTCATGAGTAATGATTGTTCACATATCAAAGCAATTTTTCTTCTCTGTTCTACCACTATTTCTGCTTTAAATAAGCATCTAGCAAGTCAGTAAAGATACTCTTCCAAATTGGGTGATGGCTGTTCTTTACCAGGTCTTAGCCACCTGCTGCAATAAATATAACACTCATGCCACTGGAAGAATTCTTCACGTCATAGTTGAGAAACTTTACAATAAAAACCAAAAAGAGTGAGAAGAGTGACAATGGACAACAAATCATCCACAATAAGTTAACCTGTGTGTCAGTTACCTCAACTTAGTCTTTTTTCTTTCTTTACAGATCTGGGCAGAAATTTTTAAATTCACTAAAGAAATCCCAGAAAACAAGCAGGTGGAAGAGCTCATGGATCCACCTCTTTCATCTGTCTCCCCTCATCAAGAGTATCTACTTCCTGTTGAGTCTGTTTATATTAACAGATACACAGAATGCTGGTGAATCTTTTTAGTTTCTGGGCTAGGGAGCGGCAAAGGAAGCAAGAGGCATCTTTGCTCTTGTCATGCCACCACAGGCACCAAATATGCTCCGCTTTAGGCTCCAGCTGCACCAGCGTAGCACTTGAACAACTTGCAAATTTTCATCTGAGGCTGAACTTTTGTCCTGCCAGATTTGCCCCAAGTTCCCTCCACTTTCTGAAACCAAGTGGGAAGATGTGTTAACTCCAGAGAAGAAATTAGGAAGTGTTAAAGCCATATCTAAGCTATTTTAATTGCTAGTTAGTTTTTCTTTCAGTGGATGTTCTCGAGGGAAGACCTTACTGAGCTGAGCATTTCTTGCCTCTGTTTCCATCTCACTGTTTTGGGAAGTTTCTATTCCCGAGCTACACAGAGAGGAAGGAATGGCTGCAGAACAGCAAGCTTAACTTGGCTAACTTTCTGCATGTAATAAAAGGCTATTCTGTGAGCTGCTTGGAAAAGCACCCTTGGCCACCACGCAGTGAAATTCCTTCCTAATAATCTTTTCAGAGCATGAGGCCAGTTGCAGTCAGTTTTGCTCATTATAGTAAAGTATAAAAGGCTTGAGCATTCCACCAGTTGTGCTAATCTAAAAGGAAGGTCACATACAGCTGCACAGTTGTCTTTGTGTGAAACACACCAAGGTCTAAATGTAGAAAAATGATGGCAGGCGACATAATGCTAGCCAACATAAGTCAACCCAGTGGTTAAATCTTATCAGGAAAGATGAGACTTGGCATTCCTGCAATTGAAGCTGAACAAGGGTCTGGATTCATGTGCTGCATAAAATATTTCTAAGCTCTCAAGAGAGTAGGGGGTCAAAGACAGAGAAGGAGACTTGGGAATGGAGGCTGGAGGGTTTTTGGAGCTAAAGCTATAAGGGAAAAAAAGCAAGAAAATTGAGGAGACAGGACTAAAATAATCAAAACAAGAAAGAATGATAGGTCTACTGAAACAACTGGATTTACAGTGCTGAACCAAATCTTTTTAAACCTGTTTCTGTGTACCTTTTTAGATAACAAGGGGTTTCATTTCTTGGAAGAAGGCTATAGGTTTTAGAGATAACACATGTATTCTAACATCGTGTGAAAGCTTGAAAAACACTGTTGTATGTAAAGGTGGTGAATATCACTGTACTTTGCAATGTAGTGAAACTGGGAATTCAAATGCAGGAAAAGCAGACAGAAGTGATGAGTGTTGATGAAATTACCATCTTAAGATTGGTTGGTGAAGAAAATAGTGTAGTTGGTCACTGTCTTCAGTTTTACAATGTTTTCATAAAACAGTTTCTTTCATTATGTTCAGAGGCTATTTTTAATTTAAAGCCTAAAAAAAGAACTTTTGCCTTTTGCTGGCCTTTTAAATCAAATACTCTAGGATAAATATTGCCAGCTCTTTAGAATTTCTCTGCTGAAGTGGAAGTAAACTGGCGGCACCAAATGAGCCCTTTCAAAGTGCAGCTTTTTATTTTGATTAAATTCCTTGTTGATTCTAAAACTGGACTCAGAGACTAGAATCTAAAAGCATTTAGGAAAAATTACTTAAAATACTAAGCATACTTTGCCAGTTTTCTAGAACAGTTAAAAGAAACAAACGTCTACAACTGGGCTAAATCCTCTTGACATTAATTTCTGTGTCCTCTGCCTTTCTGTGGCTCAATACTTAATGTATGAAGTCATTCTCAGATGGACTGAAGGGGAAGGCATTATTTGTACCACAGTCCCAGAGCTGTGTGAATTAATGCTGCTCTGTATTTCCTTAAGGACTGAGCACATTCAGTTTACATTTATTGAGAATAGATCCTGGGAATGAATTATTTCTTCCGTATAAGGAGCTTTGTGTTGAGATATCTGTTGGGGCAGTTTAGCTTGCTACTAAGTCACTAGGGATAAAAGCATCACTGTTACAAGTAAAATGATAATATCAAGAAACTTCTTAAAATTAAATGCATTGCAGTCATTTAGATGGTTCAGAATATTGAGGTCTTGGAAGACTAGAGGAATAAGAGTGTTTCACCTGTCTTCAGATTTAGCATTTGCATTAAGCCAAAAGGAGAAAGTCTTTGTCTCAGAGGGAACTCTAGATTTAGTGTCTCGCTGGGTTTGTTGTGACCTCATTTAGATCTGAGTTGCAAAATTTATGAATACTTAAAGTAAAAGCAGTATATTACCCTCACAAGTCTTTGTAAATGTTATTTCAAAAGTATTATCTTTTCCTAATATCAAAATAAAAGAATTTTATTAAAATATTGGATATTAAACATCTTTCTTCATTTATCCTCTCTTTTTAGTGCAAATACATGCACTTAATTGTCACTAAGTGATTTTAAAAAAAAGTTCCTTAAAACTTCATGTTCTTCTGGTCAGACATTCTCCACCAAAAACAGCATAGGCTGGTCTAGGAGTTATCAGGTACGAAATGCTATTGTTTGGTTTACCAGCATGTGTCGGAATACAAATATACAGAAAGTGAAGTGAGCTGGTGGTTTAAAAGGGAACATTAAGGCACTGCCTTCTTGTGGATAAGCATCCTACATTAACAACTCCTCTTTTATCTTCTTGGGCTTTCTCCCTTTTAACTGCACTTCAGACTTCTTGCGTTGGACCAAGGAACTACTTTGCAGTGTCAGGCCCAGTAATTCTTGGTAAGAAACTCTGTGTGAAGGACATAAAAACCTCAATCTGATATTGTCTTGAAGTAAAAGACATTGCTTACCTAAATTTTAATCTACACCAAAGAAAGAGAAATTACATAAACTAAAATTTTCAGAAGAGCTATTCCACATGCTAAGTGCTGATAGAATGATTTTTTAAATGGCTTTAAATTAAAAAAAGAACAACCCCAAACAAGTCAAAACCCTTCCTTCTCCCATTTCAAGGATCACAGAAACATTTAGTTTGGAAAAGACTTCCAAGGTCATCAAGTCCACCCTTTTGAATGATCACCACCTTGTCAACTAGACCATAGCACAAAGTGCCAGATCCAGTCATTTCTTGAACACTTCCATGGATGTTGACTCCACCACTTGCCTGAGCAGTCCATCCCAATATTTGAGAGCCCTTTAGTGGTGAAATTCTTTATAATGTCCAAGCTAAACCTCCTCTGGTGCAGCTTCAGACTCTGCTCTTGTCCTGTCACTAGTTGACTCCACCTGGCTACAATTTCCTTTCAGGCAGCTGTAGGGAGTGATAAGGCCACCCCTGAGCCTCCTTTTCTCCAGGATAAACACCCCCAGCTCCCTCAACCACTCAGGACTTGTGCTCCAGATTCTTCCTCATCTCTGTTGCCGTTCTCCGGACATGCTCCAGCACCACAATGTTCTTCCTGAATTGTGAGGTCCAGAACAGGATTTGAGATGCAGCCCCAGCAGTGCTGAGTGCCAGAGCTGACAATCCCTGCCCTGGCCCTGCTGGCCACAGCATTGCTGATCCAGGCCAGGATGCCATTGGCCTTCTTGGCCACCTGGGCACAGCCTGGCTCATGTTCAGCTGCTGTCACCAGCACCCCCAGGTCCTTTCCAGCCACTCTGCCCCAGCCTGTGGAGCTGCCTGGGGTTGTTGTGACCCCAGGGCAGGATCCAGCACTGGGCCTTGTTGAACCTCACACCATTGGCCTCAGCCATGATCCAGCCTGCCCAGATCCCTCTGCAGAGCCTTCCTGCCCCCCAGCAGATCAGTACTTACACACAATTTGTTATCCATGAATTTACTGAGAATGCGCTCAACCCCCTCCTCCAGATAATCAAAGAAAAGATATTAAAAAGAACTGGCCCCATTACTGGCAGCATTCCCCACCACTCTCTGGGCCTGGCCAATCCAGCAAAGGGTGTACCTGTCCACTGCATCCACTGCCAGCTTTTCCAGGAGAATGCTGTGGGAGACAGAATCAAAGGCTTTACTGAAGTCCAAATAGGCTACATCCCCAGCCTTTCCCACATCCACTAGGCAGGTCACCTGGAGATCAGTTCGGTCAGGTGTGACCTGCCTTCCCTAAACCTATTCTGAGTGGGCCTGAGACCTTGGTTGTTCTGTGTGTGCCATCTGATTGTATCTAAGATGATCTGTTCCATAGTCTTGCTGGGTGCTGAAGTCAGGCTGACACGCTGTAGTTGCCTGGATCTGAGTTCCAGCCCTTCTTGTGGATGGACATCACACTGGCCAACCTTCAGTCATCTCTGACATCTCCAGACTTCCCTGATTAGCCAGGACTGACTAAGAAGTCCAGAGTTCAGATTAATGTGTGATGGCAAGAGAGCTGAACATACAAAGGGACAGCTTAAATATGCCAAAACCTGGAGCTCCTGCCTGTGTGCTATAGAGATGGGGTCCCTTTCAGTAGGATCCATGCTGAGCTGGTGTATCCTTGTCTCCAGCAGCACAGCCAAGGCAGTCCTAGGAAGAGGAAAGTAAAGCTAACTGGAGAGCAATTTCTCCGGGTGCCAATTTTCTGCAAACTTCTCAGCTTTCATTAATTATAACTGAGGACCTGCAGAAAGTATGGAGGCAAAGAAAAGGCTGAGATGGCTAAGCAACACTGTAATGGTTCCTGTTGTAATAACTGTCATTTTTAAAAAAAGCTCAGGTACAATACTAGCTTCATCTTACTTGTTTCCCTAGTGATTGCATTTAGCAAGCTGGGAAAAACGAGCTGGACTATAATTTTTTTTCTTAATGATCTCTGTGTAAAATTTAAAATTTTGTTCCAACTGGTACTTAAATTCTTAGTTTGCAGGTATTTGAACAATATTGCAAACCTGTCTCTAGCTTTGCTGGGACTGAAACACCCAATCAAGATTTACAGACAACTCTTTTCTTGGGTTGTATCAGAGACAAACTTACAAGGTAGTGTTCTAAGTACAAGGGCTTCTGTATAGCTAAGACACCCTTTGAAATTAAGAGACCAAGGTTTTTCTGTCTGACAAAAGAATTTTGTCAGAATTTTTGTCAGCACTGTGCTGCCTTGTCATTTATTTCATCCAAAATGACTGTATGCTCAGGAATAGTTAATAAAGACCAAATCAAAGGTATAAGATTTTGAGGGGTTGTTTTCCCAATGTCTTTTTTCCTACCCAGATTGTATCTTATATTTGTAAAACCTGGGCTTTTGTCCCAAAACTTTAGAAAGTATTTGAAATTTTGTAGCCCAAGTGCCAATTAGAGTGGTGTGTGCTTGTTTTACCAATCTATCCCTGCAACACTGAACTGTGGAATCTGTTCAGAGCAGTCAACTTTCAGGGTTAAACACAGTTTACTAACATATATCTTGGGTGACATTGATATACTTTCACTTGTATTTTGTATCCCAGCTGAAAGTATTTTCATTATCTGGTAGCCTCTTTCTATCCCTTCTTTTTCTTTTTCATCTTCCTTTGACTGTACTTTGCTGTTACCAGTCCATTGTACAGTCTGTCCCTATTAAAGAGACAAAATGGCTAAATTTTCAAACCACTTGCCTTCCTTCTTCCTATTCTTCCTGTCCTGCAGTCTTGGAAATTGTATTGGAGCTAATATATCAAGCTAAGCCTTGTAATCAAAATCAGAAGATAGAGATTAGCATCGTTAGAGCCTGCAGTAAAATTTTGTCAGAGAAACCAATACTTCCTTTTACTTCACTACCTTCAAAGGCTTCACTGGAATCCCTTTTTTAGAGCAGGGATTTAGGGTTTCTTTCTACTGGTCTGTGACTAGACAACATTTAACTTTTGAAGTTGCTCTGAATAAAAACATGTAATTTTGGAAGTTGCTTTGAATAGAAAGGGAGAATGTTTTTTTCTTTTTCTTTTTTTTCTTTTTTTTTTCTGCTCCGGGGATTCAGATAAGCTGAGAGATACACCTCTGCTGCACTTCAACACTTGGAATAATAGTGGCACAATGTGGTCTTACACTTCTGGAAAATTAGTGTTTTAAACCTCTTCCAGGGGAGTATTAGGAGTTTCAAGAATTTGGCAGGTTTACCACTGGAAAGGAAAGGACCCCTTGGTAATTACTATGTCCCCATGCTTCTTTGCTTTCATAAATTATGCAGGACTCATGGGACAGCTGTCCTATTGCTAGGCACTGTCCTCTGCTGGGCTGTATTGGGGTCCTTCAGGGGGGATACATGCAGGCACTGTGTGTGGTGTGGTTCAAACACAGCAGGAGATACTGAGTCAGTGTCTGCAAGCTTAGGCAGATGTCCCAATCAGTCATCCTGCAGATGTTATGATCCATGAGCAGGAGGGCTAGAAATTTCTTCTGGTGTTTCATGTAAACTATATTTTCTAGTGGTTCCAAAAATGGAGCCTCTGGGTAAAGACCTGGGCAAAGCCTCTGAATTCCTCCAGTCATAGTAAAGGTCCAGTGTCGCATTACTGTTCCAGCCTAAGACGACAGAAGTCTGTCTCTAGGAAGAATATTTTCCTAAATCAGAATTGCTTCCCAGTCAGTAATTTTAATATGTGATTCTAAGGGCTTTGTTACAGACAGCACCAAAAAAATTTTGTTCTTGTGATTTCAGTGGTTCTGAGAAGCAACAGCAGCACAGCCTGAGCATGGTTTTCACCACGTTCAGGACAGCAAACCAAAGCCAACCATGTGCACATTTGTATGACCAGGTTTGCACCCTGCTCTGATTTTCAATTTATCTCTGCAAGCATAAAGTCTTTGACTGTTTTAAAACAAAACTTTTGCTTGCTGCAGATGAATGGCTGCTTTTGAAGCTCACTAGAAAAGCTGGAGGTCTTTTCTTTCAAAAGAAAACAAGAAATCACTAGGATATGAGAAGTGGAATAACTGACGAAGAGAATGAGATTTGAGGGGATAAACTTCCTTACCAGCTCCACCCTCTAAATGGTATTTACCACCAGGATCCAATCCATCCTGGACTGATTGTAGTATCAGGAAAATCCTCCACAAACAGCTCTGAGCTATTGAAAAAGCTGCAGTTTTCTCTTCCAATAATTGATACTGTGGTGACAACTTCCACCTGCTACTCATGAGTCGCAGTCACCACATTTGCTAATGTATTTTCTTGTCTGCAGTGGTGGTCCTAGGAGTGAAAAATTTCTACTAAGTTTGAGCAATTCTTAGAAGGCGTGGTATCCCCTACACTATTTGAAAATGAAACCTGCGATCTCTGCTTACTCAGAGTTTAAGAGGCATAAATGAAGAGGAACCACTTTAACTGTACCTGGGGATTGGGCTAAATTGCATTATTTCCTGGGAATGAGGGTTTATTCCATACTGTTTACCAAATGAAGAGTATAACCATGGCAACATTCAGGACATGGTCTGTAAGGATCTGCCAATGCAATTCTGAAATTAGCATTCAGAAGACAACTGTTTAAAAGTAGCTTGAGAACTGAAAAAGAATGTTTCAGATTACAGTCCATACGGGAATACACTTCAGTATCTGCAGCATGAAAACTATGTAAAATTTAGCAGTTCAGTTTATGCTGATGTCAGCAGGAGACCATTTATATAGATCTTTGATGAGTGAAAGCATAATGGTATAAATACTAATATCCAGTGGTGATTCACACTGCATTACAGCTATAATTTTGTGTGAAGTATACCTAAAAAGTACAAATACTACTAGCTTTTTATGATCAACAATAGTGTAAAGATAGTTGAAATCTTTTTTTCCAAGTTCACTTGGGGAAAAAAGTAAAGAATGACAATTCTTAGACAAGATGAAGGTTCTACTTCCTGCTTATAAAGAAGAAATTTGTGGGGTGAATGAGAAATAAGGAGAATAATATAAAAGGAAGTTCTAGATCTGAGTTGGTCCCCTGCTATCCCAGTTAAACTTTGTCTAATAAATACTTTTTGTTGTCGCATGTTGTGATGTTCTTGCAGAAATCCTTTACACAGGCAGTTGTGGTCTGGCAGAATTAAAGTTGATTGAATTATAGCTTGCTTCTTCATGTCTCTCCACAGGTCACTGCTTTCTGGAAGAAGCAGAGTCAATAGAACTACACCTTTGTCATTGAGTCATGCCAGCTCTTGAAAGTAATGCTGAAAAAAAATAGTTCTCTGGTTATTCTGCTTGCACTTTTATCTGTGGTTAACGTCACTGGTTTTGTTTAAGTCTATGTCTTATTTTGTGTGCATCTGTCACTTAGCAGGACAGGTGCGTTTATATCAATAAGTTCCACAATTCATGTAGGAAATGTGTAGGAAAATGCAGAACTGCAGACTTCTGAAAGTTGGCTAGATTTTAAGCTGACCCTGCCCTCTAAACAGATGCTCAGAACAGTGATGGCTCTTTATTGCTACAACACACCATCTTGGGATAACACATCAGGTAGTCTGGAAATATGAAATACTTTATGAGGAGTTGCTAATTCATGTAAGACAGTGCTGATGACAGTTACATCTGCGCAGAACACAGCATCATTCCTGCCCCTTGCTACCCTCATAGGTAAATGTGGTACATTTAGGAAGCCTTAAGTTAGTCCTCAGAATCATGGATCTATAGAAATTATGGAAATAATGCTAGTAAAAAAGCTGGCCTGATCCCTGGCTTCTCAGACAATCTCTTCATATTTTTCCCAGGGTACCTGTCCTTTATTTCACCTTCAACAGGCTTCCTTTTGTGTTTGGGTTTGTCCAGGAGCAAGTTGTTCATCCATGCAGGTCGCCCTGTACTTTTGCTTGATTTCCTTTTTGTTGGGACACATTGCTCCTGACTTGGAGGACCTTGACCCTTGAAGATTAACCAGCTTTCTTGGGCCCCTCTTCCTCCAGGATTCTATTCCCTACTACTCTACCAAGCAGACCCCTGAAGAGGCCAAAGTCTGCTCTCCTGGAGTCCAGCATAGTGAGCTTCTTGTGTGTCCTTCTCACTCAAACTCCACCATTTCTTGGTCACTACTTCCCAGGCTGTGCTTGAGCTTCACATTCCCTTCTTGTCAGCAAGACCATGGTCCAGCATAGCACCTCTGTCATTGGTTCCTCTATCGTTTGGAGAAGGAGGTTATTATCAGTGATCACAGGAACCTCCTAGCTGTTCCTCCTACCAGTATTGGGGTGGTTGAAGTCCCCCATGAAGACTAGGGCTTGTGAATGCCCTGGTGTGTTTGAAGCACCTGGGGAAATACCAAAATTTTATCACTTCACAAAATGAGAAAACACATCTATTCCAGCAATAACTCAGGAGTGTGTTAGCCATCAAAACTAATTTTAAAATAACACATTCAGATAACTTCAATTCAGTGTTTGTACTAAAACTGAGCAAGCAGCTATCTGTATTGCTGTCTGTTTTCAAAAATTTGAAACTGGGAAAGACAATACAGAAGATTTGTTAAAAGTATTAGCAGCAAAAGGGGTAAAGAGGATAATCCAGATGATTATTGGGCAGCATCCATGTAGGCAAAAAAATTACAACTGATATATAAAGCTTTTAAATCAGTAGAGCTAATGTTTGTCAATATGAGTATAGGAGAAACAGCTCTGACTACAATTTTACTAAGACACTAACCAAATAGTGTTTACATGACAATACTCTAATATGTAATGTATTGATTTCTTGAAAACATTCTGACTTATTGCTGCATAACACTTTTTATATATCATATATATAAAATATGATATATCATATCATATCATATCATAAAAATATTATATACCTACTGATTAGTAGAATATTGAGTAACTGGCAGCCAAAAACAGAACAGTAAATGCAGGATCCTAACTGAGCGATTATATTAATATTTGGGTTATTTTAAGAATTATTTTTTGCTATATGTTATTTAATGCTTGTTTTAAATTACATCAGCATTGTACAAAATTATTAATGATACTCACGGATGACCCTGAAGATCGGAGATATAATAAACAACAAAGATAAGTCATTAATACAGACCAGATGGCTTTAATAAGTTGGGGGCAAACAGACAAGTGTTTTGTGGATAATTATTAAAGTAAAACATTTGTGAACAGAGAAAGCAGCATGTCCTTTTTACTCTTATATTTATGACCTTTACCTTTAGTCTACCCATCAAATTCTAGCTCTTCAGAACAGACAAGACACCCAAATATGGAGCTACTGAAGGCCAGTTGAACAAGTTCCCTCTAATTTGTTGTCCTGGGTTTCCTTGTATATTTTGGTTCTGATCATCTTCAGAGTGTTCTGTTATATTACGTGCTTACGCAATTTTATTTTGGTATCTCTGAGTAATGCTAAAACATCCCCATGCTATAAATTGACTCCACTTTTGAAATTTGAGCCAATATTTTTAAATATGCCTTATACCTTAGATTCATTGCCACTTCTGTTACCCATTCTCTGTCTAGCATAACCTTTTCATGTGTACAGCTGTAACAAAAAAGGTAATAAAACCATGTCTGCAGACAATGCCCTTGGTCTAATCATCAGTCATGTTATTGCAAAGCTAATGCTGCTGTTGCCTTTCTCATCTACAGAAACTTGTGTTTTGCTGGACCTAAGAAGAACTGAAAATGCTGGTTTTCTTCCTTTTTTTTTTTCTGTTCACAAGTTATTATTTGGGGATTTGGAGGAGGAATGAAGAGATGCAGAGAGATTTGTCAAGAGAGGTAACAATGAATGGACTACTAAATATGGTGCTTTGGTCAAAATGTCTTGTGTAAATCTCTGCTATGCTAAAAGAAACCCCTGGGGATTGCATGAACAGTACTAGTTATATGTCTGCACTGAACATTTCTTTTTAATTTACTTTTTGTAGTTTAGGATTCAAGAATACTTAGTATAAAGGAAAGGTTGAGAGAAAAGCCAGAAAAGTCATTGATTCATGTGGCATGATACAAGGAAGTTTTTCCTCTTTATCAAAAAAAAGCATGTATAGACTGCAGTCCAAAAGTATCTGCAATGAAATAGAAACTTGATACCTGCCTTCTCCATCTCGTTGACAGACATAAAAGGATCTGATTGCTGAATGTTGGAAGCTGAACAAAATCAGACAATTTTGCCTAAATATAGATCAGTTAACTATTGAAACATTTAAAGTAAATTATGATGGGCTTTCCATCTGTAGTTTTAACCTCAAGAGATATCTGTCTTAAAATGGGTATTCTAGCTCAACTCTGCAATAGTTCAGGACAGCACAGAGACTTCTGTGACAAAACAGATCAGCCCAGTGGATGGTCAAAGTGGATGTTCAAGCCTTATCTTTGATGGGGAGCAAAGTTGTTTTGGTCCTTCCTTCAGCTGTCCCATGTATTTACTTCATTATCCTTTTTTTTTTGCCTCTGGAGGCTAGCATTTGTACTTCAGGGCAGCTGCAGTGTTTAAGAAAGGACATAATCAGTTGTAAATGGTGTAGTGTGGTAAGGGATCCAGACTGCCTAAGAATCTACTCTAAAGATGTCCATGGAAGAGACCCAGCCACACATGGAATTTTAGCACTCCTTTGTCCTGCTTAATCCAGTTTCTCAGCAATAGTCTTCTGCCTTAGTAGTTTATCTGGTGATTCTGCATCACTATATGTCTGTTGTCATATACAGAAGGTGGAACACCATTCTGGATTATCAGTTTAAGATCCTTTGTTAAGTCTTATATGCCTGTGTGATTTTAAATGGAACAAGGGTATGTCCATATTGACACATTTTTTTTAGCTTATACAAAACTTCCAACTTGTGTTTTGTCTTTTGTTTGTAAAGTGGTATTTCTTCCTTTGAATAAAAAGTGCAGAAGTAATTAGCAAGATTACCTTATCATTATTTACAGCAAGTCGGTTCCCTCTTTGTGCACAGAAAACTAAAATTGTATCCTTCCTTGGCTGAAAACTTCCTTTCCACAAGCAATAAAAGATGCAAATATCCCTTACAGTGGCTAGTTAAGCTTTCTTGCAGCTTGGGGCAAAACCACATTGGAAGAAGGACAATGTCTTGTCTCTGATGTCTGTGAAGCTTCTCTGAACTGACCTGAATATGAACTTATACAAAAAGGACCTCTGTGTAGCGACAAGAACTTGAAAACAGGGTGTAGTTACATAAGAAATTTAAAATAAGTTAAGAACCATGTTTCAATGAGATCAGCATTCCAAGTAGTCCCTAACAAGAATTGAATATTTGTTTTTCTGTTGTCACTCATTTTTTTTTATGATTGATCATCTGAATTTCTGTATTAAAATTTCTCCAGGCTAAAACCTTATACCTGATAGCAATTCCTATAAACAGGCCTTTGGTACAAAGTTGGCCTTGGTATCCTATACAAGTCTCCAGACTTCTTTAACTCTTTTGATACTGGTAAAAAAGGGGATGTGTTTAATTTTACTTTTTTTTTTTAATTTACAAAAAGGCATCACAAAGAATGTTTTCTTGTCCCATATTGAAGAAGCTAATAAATTGCATAATCTCAAGAAGTCAAGAGAAGGAAGAACCACAGTAGTGTCACTAGTAGCACTGCCACATAGGTAACTCTGGTCACCTCCTCACTGCAGCATTGTCCAGCAGGGAGCTGGGCTAGTTGCTGCCCTTGACATCAGTAGCTCCAGAGCTTAGCCTCTATTCAGATGAAGCCAATTTCTCAGTAGGCTCCTAAACATTATTTTATTTTTGAAGATATTCTTTTTTTGGTTTTTAGCAATAGTTTTTTCTAATCAGATTGCCTGGTAGTTTCACTGGTAGACAATCATTGAAGGGTACCTGTGATGTCAAAATCCTTCCTCATCATCTTTACATCAGAGTAGCTGTTTGACTGTACTTAAATTACTCTGGGAATCCATAGTAAGTGTTGTGGTTTAACACCAGCCAGCCACCAAGCTCCAGGCAGCTGCTTACTCACTGCTCCACCAGCAGGATGAGGGAGAGAATCAGAAGGATAAAAGGGAGAAGTCGTGGGCTGAGGTGCAGATAGTTTAATAGGGAAAGCAAAAGCTGCACATGCAAGCAAAGCAAAACAAGGAATGAATTTACTACTTGCCATGGTCAGGCAGGAGTTCAGCCATCTCCAGGAGAGCAAGGCCTAATCGCACATAATGGTGACTTGGGAAGACAAACTTCTCACTCCAAATGTCCTCCCTTCCTCCTTCTTCCCCCACTTTATATAGTGAGCATGATGCCACATGGTCTGAAATGTCCCTTTGGCCAGCTGGGGTCACCTGTCCTGGCTGTGTCTCTTCCCAGCCTCCCAGGCACTCCCAACTTCCCTGCACAGGGAAGCGGGATGGCAGCGTGGCAGTATGGAAAGCAGAAAAGGCCTTGGCTCTGTGCAAGCTCTGCTCAGCAATAACAAAAAAATCTCTGTGTTGTGAAGTCTGTGTTCAGCACAATTCCAAAACACAGCCCCATATCAGCCAGTGTGAAAAAAATTAGCTCTACCCCAGACAAAACCAGCAGAATAAGCAAATCATCAGACTGTTAACTATTCCTGATGTCTTATGTCTGAAACTCTGGGCTCTGTGGTCCGGGAGTTCCATGCCTTGGGAACTCCATTGCTGTATTGAAATGCTTTTAAGATTGAAATGCTTCTAAGAATCACCTTTAACTTTGAATCCTTGTCTCCTCCCTGGCAAAAGCTCTGCTAGACAATTCTTACTGACACAGGAGGTTTCAAAGTACAACATTATAAGATTATAACTTAGTATCTCACACCTCCATGCTGAATTTTGCCTTCTCCTACTAGAGTCTTACATCTCAGATGCTATTCTTTGTGTTGCAACAAGGTCACAAGGAGAAGCTTTGCAACGCAGCACAGCATTTGCTGGTCTATTCACAACTGCATTTGACCATCATATCTTCCTTTTTCATGGGTATCAAAAGAAAAAATGTTTTATCTATGGTTTGGGGGAAAGGAGGGAAAGCCTCTTCTATCCTCCTTTCTCCAGTTCTACTTTCTGCCTTTAGATTGAAGGAGGTTTGTTTTTTGATAGAGCCCTAGTTTGTTTAACTTGAGATGAGATTTTCCTGGGATATACACCAGACCTATATCAAAATGCTGTGATAACAGGTGTTTGTAGTAGAAGCCTAACTGTTCTTCCAGGCTGAAAGTATTCCTGGCTGAGGTACTCTTGAAGTCTGTTTCTACTCCATAGATAAAATCTTGTTCCTGCTACAAAATGGTGAGTCTAATCTGCACTTTAAATTACAATTAAATCCACAAGTTGTCAAGCATTCTCCAGACTATCACGCCTTTCTTTTAACATATGGAGTGACTGACACAATCGGATCAAATGCTTTTCCAGACTTTTTTGCTATATCCATTAGGCAGCATTTCTCATTTAATATCCCTGTAGTGAGTCTGTATCTCCAGTGATAATTTAGATTCTCATCTGATGTAAATTATGATAGTTCCAGTAGACTTCAGTGGATTTGATGATTTATGCCATCTGAGGTTCTGCATCTGAAAACTTCATAACAAAAAGCAGCTGCTACTGCTGCTTTTTAACTGATTTGAAAAATTATAAGTAACTGTCTGTGTCTAGCTATCTTAATACATGTTACTCAACTGCCAGCACACCCCTACATACAGGAGATTTAAAGTGCTTTACCTTGCATCTGAGTAAGTGGGATTCTGTCCATTATGTTGACAAGAACAAAAGTTGGACAGAGACTGCCATAGTCTTTGACAGCAGCTTTTTCAGGAAGACCCAAAAGCCCCTACTCTATCAGCAAAGCATGTGAATTTGGCTCTGCTAGAAGCTAAACATGCCTTTAGCGATGACCATGAACTTTACATGTATTACATATATGCAGTTTTTAGACAGCTGAGCTTTTCACTTCAATAGTTTTAGTTTTGGTTTCTATGTTCATCTTCAAGCCATATGAATATTACTAAAAGTTTAGTCTCAGTTTGAACTTATGAAGAATATGAGATTGCATGGGTGTAAACTATTTCCATCAAGATTATGATAAGACTTTGTAGTGTTTCACAGAAAACATGGTCTGGGACCTATTCAGAGGAATAGATCTCTGAATTTGAATAGAATAGAATTGGAATAGATCTCTGCTTTGTTCAACTTTAAGGAAGAAGGTATGCCATCCAGAGGGACCTGGACAAGCTTGGAAAGTGAGCCCATGTGAATATCATGAGGTCCAACAAGGCCAAGTGCAAGGTGCTGCACCTGGGATGGGGCAATCCCCAATATCAACAGTGTGCGGGGGGATAACGGGATTGAGAGCAGCCCTGCCGCTGGCAAGAACTTAGCGGGTGCCATGGTTGAGAGGCTGGACATGACCCAGCCATGGCACTCACAGCCCAGAGAGCCACACGTGTCCTGGGCTGCATCCAGAGCAGTGTGGGCAGCAGGGGAGGGAGGGGATTCTGGCCCTCTGCTGTGCTCTGGTTGAGATTCCAGCTGGAGTGCTGCATCCAGCTCTGGAGTCCCTAGCACCAAATTCTTCTGGACAAAATATCCAGCCCACTGCTGGACAAACACATCATGCAACAGGTGAACAGCTGGCTCATGGCTTAAGCACAAAGGGTTACAGTTAATGGGGTGACATCAGACTGGGGACCTGGTGGGGTTCCACAGGGCTCCATCCTCAGCCCTGAGCTCTTCAACAGTCTCATAATGACTTGGGTGACTCGAAGGGATGACATAATGACTTGCAGAATTGTAAGGATGCTACGCAAGTTTGCAGATGTTACAAAACTGGGAGGAGCTGTTGACTCCCTCAAGGGCTGGAAGGCCCTGCAGAGAGACCTTGACAAATCAGAGGGCTGGGCAGTCACCAACCATATGAAGTTCAAGAGTAAGGGAAGGTGCCACGTTATGCACCTGGGATGCGACACCACTGAATGTACAGACAGACTGGGAATGAGAGGCTGGAGAGCAGTGCCATGGAAAGGAGCCCTGGGCAAGCTGATGTCAAGCTGAACATGAGCCAGCAGTGCCCTGGCAGCCAGGAGGGCCACCCGTGTCCTGTGGGGCATCAGGGACAGCATCACCAGCCAGGCAAGGGAGGGGATTGTCCTGCTCTGCTCTGCATTGGGGCAGCTTCACCTCCAGTGCTGGGGGCACTTCTGGGTGCTCCAGTGTAAGATACTAAACTATTAGAGTCCAAAGGAGAGTTACAAAGATGGTGAAGGGCACTGAGGGGAAGCCATATGTGGAGCAGCTGAGGTCACTTGGTCTGTTCAGCCTGGAGGAGACTGTGGGGATACACCATTGCAGCTACAACTTCCTCCTGAGGGGAAGAGGAGGGGCAGGCACTGATCTCTTCTCTATTGTAACCATTGACAGGACTGAGGGAATGGCCTGAAGTTGTGTCAGGGGAGGTTTAGGTTGGATTTTAAGAAAATGTTCATCCAGAGGGTGGATGGAAGGCTCCCCAGGGAAGTGGTCACAGCAGCCTGATGGAGTTCAAGAAGTATTTGAACAGCGCTTTCAAACACATGATGCAACTTTTGGGTTGGTGCTGTGCAGGGCCAGGAGTTGAACTTGATGATCTTTGTGAGTCCCTTCCAACTTAGTTTAGCCTGTCGTTTTGTGACCTGTTGGATTGGGGCTAGAGGAGAGCCACAAAGAGGATCTGAAGGATGGAGCACCTCTCTTATGAGGAGGGGCTGAGAAAGTTGATGTTGCTCAGCATGGAGGAGAAAAGGCTCCAGAAAGACCTTACAGCACTTTCTGGTGCCTAAAGGGGGCTACAGGAGTGCCAGAGAGATTCTTTTTACAAAGGTAGATAGTGATAGGGCAATGGGGAATGGGTTTAAGCTACAAATAGAAAGGTTTTGTTGTGATTTAATGCCAGCCAGCAACTATGGCCCACCAGTGAGACTGGGGAGAGAATAATGAAGGTAAAATCTGGAAAACTTGTGGGTTGAGGTTCAGACCATTTAACAGGGAAAGTAAAAGCCACATATACAAGCAAAGCAAAACAAAACAAAATAAGCAATGAATTCACTGCTTCCCATGGGCAGGCGGGTGTTCAGCCATCTCCAGGGGCGCACAGCCCTATTACACACAGCAGTGACTTGGGAAGACAAACTCCATGACTCCAAATGTCCCCCCCTTCCTCCTTCTTCCTCTCATTTTATATACTGAGCATGATGCCACATTGTCTGGAATATCTGCTTCGTCATCTGACAAGGGCTCACCTGTCCTGGCTGTGTCTCCTCCCAACCTCCCAGGCACCCCCAGCCCCCTCACCAGTGTGGCAGTACAAGAAGCAGAAAAGGCCTTGGCTCTGTGTAAGCCCTGCTCAGCAATAACAAAAACATCTCTATATTATGAACTCTGTGTTCAGCACAATTCCAAAACACAGCCTCATACCAGTCAGTGTGAAGAAAATTAACCCTACCCCAGATAAAACTGCACAGATTTGTATTAAATGTTACAAAGAGAGTCTTCACAGTAAGGGTGGTGAGGCATTGAAAGAAGTTGCCTCACCACCCTTACTGTGGTGACCAGCAAGGATACCCACACAGCAAGGATAAACACCATAGTGGCTGAGGAGAAAGTACCTGGGCTCCAGGGGAATCTTCAGAGATGGGGATGGGAGTCAGCCTCTCCCAGAAAGCTAGTTTTGCAGATTGTTGTCCTGTTATAAATGCCTCGTTACTGGAAGTGTTCAGGGCTGGGTTGGATGGGACTTAGAGCAACCTGATCTAGTGGGCCACATCCCTGCCCACAGCAAGGGGGTTGGAACTATAAGATCTTTAATGTCCCTTACAATGCAATCCACTCTATCACTCTGTGATTCTATTCCATAATGAGACACTGTAAATAAAGTTTGAAGAAAAGGTGTCCTTTTATTTACCATTTTTTAACTGTCCACACAGAACAAATCACCATTTTTATATGCCTAGAGTATGTCATGCAGTGTTGCCTATAAAGAACTCTTTGTGCCATAAAGTATCAAATTTCCCCCCTTACTTTTAAATTTATATGCAGTATTGGTTTTTTTTCTTTTAGTAGCAATAAACACCATCTCTACTGTAAATCAGATTTGGTTCTGGCTCAGGCATACTCCCTGTCTGATACTCCGTGGGGTACTTTTACTGAACAACAGAAGTTTCTGTCCCTGCTCTAAACTCATCCTTAACAGATCAGCAAGAAAAGAAAATAAAACTTATTCCAGCTTATTCCTCAGAAATCACTTTTCTGCTTCTCTTTTTGTCTCTTTTTATTCTCTTTTTGTTTTTACATTCATCTAGACTTTTAAAGTATCTTTTCTTGTTAAGCATGAGGTAGAAGCATTGATAAATAACAAAATGCTGTCATTAAGATTTTTTTTCCTGCTATCCAAAGGTCATCTTTTATGTCTATAGGGCTGGTTGTTTTGTATTTGCTCTGCATCATCCCCTTTGTTTAATACACTACCACATACTTTATTCTAGCCAGTACTAAAACCCAAACCCTCTAAGAATGGTGGTGATGCTGAGTGGAGGTGAGAAGAAGCATTTTTTCTTTTTCCTCTGTTCTCAAATTTTCCTAGAAATGTGTAAACAAGAATGAGTAGGAAGAGTGAAGGAAATCAAAGGTGCTTGAAACCACAGACTGGGACAGATATTAGGGAAATATGTGTCAAGTTCTACTGCAGTCATGGGACTTGTTAAGGGGATCCTGGGGTGGTTGTTTTGGAGAAGAGCTGCAGCTGCATCACCCAGCAGAACCAAATATATGTGAAAGGAACACATTCTCCCTTCAGAAGGCTTTTGGAGGTACAAACAGAAACATGATGAAATTACCCAGCTGAGCCAAGGTGAAAAAAACACCATGAAGTTCATCCAAAGTGTCTCTATTTTGATGGCAAAACTTAAGTCAGGATGTCACCAAACTTCTCCTGTCCTTTCCTTTCTTGCCCTCCCCATATCCTTACTGTCACTGCTATTGTCACCCAAACTGTCCACGTTTGGTCACTCTGTCATACTACAGAGAGATGAGGTCCTCTGCCCTTCCTGAATTGCAGCTGTTTTCCAGCTCTGCCATCTTGTTCCCATGTGGTGGCCAAGTGTATAAAGTAATCACCGAGGGTGAGAGAAAGCACAACAAAGAAAAATAAATGTGTTGAGATCATCGTTTCAGTGCCCCTGCAGGAAGCCTGAGGTGTGGTTGAACTAGTCTGGTACTGTTCTGCCCTTTGGCATTCTTTTATGTGTACTCAGGGGAAATAATCCACAGTATAGTACTTTCTTACATTTAGAGCATACAGATAATTTGTGAGCATAATATATATTTTGTTTATGCAGCACATGTTTGAATACAGTTTTACCTGCTTATGAGAAATGACTATTTCACACGTGCTTCAAAATATTCTACTTTTTACAATGCTACTATGGATAGATAAATAATGTATGTTGTGTGTTGAACACAAATATGGCAACACTTTGTGTTGTTTTACACGATGACAAATTGATTTGAATTTCTTTGCAGCTAACCGAAGCACCATATCCAAAGCCTTATATAAAGTACGGATTTTCAGTTTGGCATTTGCTAAAAAAAATAGACCACATCTATTGCCAGAGGTGAGTTTGGATGACAAAATATGGAAAGAGGTGAAGAACCTGAAACTACTCCTCAAAGGACAAAGGATACCCCAGCCATGAAGTAATCAGTTGGCTCCAGAACCCACACAGCAAGGACAAACACCGTAGTGGCTGAGGAGAAAGTACCTGGACTCCAGGCGAATCTTCAGAGATGGGGATGGGAGTCAGCCTCTCCCAGAAAGCTAGTTTTGCAGACTGTTGTCCTGTTTTTTATGTAATTAATTCCTTCTTGTTTTGCTAGTCTCATCAACAGTCTTTTGAAAAGTTAACCCAAAACATTTCCTTAAGCTGAACTGATAGAACTTCCCTTTCAGCTGTGAGAGAGACTGTTCTTGTTCAAGGCCTTATTCAGGCCAGTAATGGAAACGCAAAAACTTGGAAGGGGTTCCAGGCCCAAGACCAGGATGCCAGGGAGGGTCTTTGGTTAACTACAGCCTACATGGAAAGGACAGATCCCATGTCCATTTTACTACCTTTCTTCTCCTTTTCAGATTAGTTTCATATCATGTGTTTCTTCATGTCATCTGATTTATTAGATCTTGTTATTCTACCTAGAAAAATAATTTTCTGTAAGAAAACAATTTGCCTCTAGGAAAATTGTTATGCTTGTATAGCAGTAACACAGGGTGTACTGCATTCAGGGTGCATGGTACATCTACCCCTGTCTAGAATCAAACCCAGCGCAGACAAGTGCTGACAATCTCCTCTAAGTGAAATGCATTCATCAGATGTACCAGCTTTGGTACACAGTGGAACTTTGGAAGTTTATACACAATGAGAACATCCACAGCTTCCTTTATATATGGGTGTGAATGCATTCATCATTCCTAAAGTTTAACCTTCGTAGAAATCCTGCTAATACAACAGAGCTTTTTGCTCCCATTCATCTTGTGGAAGTGAACTCCAACTGTGAACACCCTGCTTTTATGTGGAAGCCATTTCCCTTGATGAGTTTTCTCATATCTCTTTGATATTATCTTGATTTCACAATGAGTCTTCTCCTTCTTGTATTCTGAAATAATAAATGAAATCCATCAGTTACTTCTTTATGTTTTCTGCACCGTACACAAATTTATATCATCTCTCAGGTCTGTCTCCCTCCAAATGTTGAATTGTTGTGTCTTCATACCCAGGCTTTTTTTGTTAGGGTTTTGGTTTTGGTTTTGGTTTTGTTTGGTTTTTTTTGGGTAGCTATTGGATTTTAAAATTTTTTTCTTTCTTAATCTTAAATGAGGACATTCCTTGACAGAAAAAAAAGCATGAAAAGCCTCCACATAATATCTGATCAGTATGTACTGGTAGCCCTTATCTAAATAGCTTTTTTCTAAAGATCCATCTCTAACTTCAAGAATTAAATGTTACAGAAATCAAACTGAATTTACCCATACACCTTTTAAAAAGCAATTTTAAAGTAGTTGTAGTATTCCTTGCTAACATATAGAAATGCATGTACATCCATCTGAATTGGTATAATAACTGATTTTGAAATAGTAATAATAACAACAGCACATTTAAAAAACATTTCATAAACATTTAAAAGAGGTAACAGTGTTTCATTTGAATTTAAGTGTCTTGTTTTAAATAAGTAGTTATGGAGCGAAATCAGTTGGCTTAACAACAAAGGGCAGTATGCTGATGAATTATGTATGTTATCTTCATTTTCTGCATGCTTATAATTGACAGGTATCTCGGCACCTTCTACTTACTTACTGTAATTATATGCCACATATCAAACACTGACTTGTGTGTAATGGTCCTCCCCACACACACATACACACAAAATGGTTTTATGTTTTATTTAAAGCTTACAGCATTTTTAAATTTTCAATTTCACTCACTCTGTTTTGCAAGCTGCTTTGTCACTCAGCCCATGTCAACAAATTTAAATTAATAAGATTTCTTCAGTTTGGCAGAGTCACTCATTCAAGCGATGGCTCCATCCTTTTGTTTGTTTTGTTTTTTATATAAATTGGCTAGGCTAAGCCAGTACTGAAGAAAATTTACCTGCTGTTTGGACATGTGTAGTAAAACAGGTTTTTCAGCCTTTCACATAAAGTTTGTGCCTTTACTAACAGATATATTTTCATCCTTATGTAATAAGTTTAGGTAGTATTAGGTTAAAAAAACTAGTGTCTTAACAGAGCTGATTAAATGGCTAGTTCCTTAGTGCTAGTTTGCATTTAATTTAGACTAACTCCACCATAACAAGGGTACATTAATTGAGTAGCTCTACAACTGGGCTCATTAGATGCAATGCTTACTGATTAAATTTAACCACTACTCAGTATCTTAGCACATGATTCAGAATTGCTTTTCATTCAGTGTTTTGTTTCTTGGAAGGAAATTAATTTTGCTGATAATTATTTTAATAAAAATGTGATAATAAAGTAAATCTCCAATTAAAATGAAGTATTAGTTACCTTAATGGTCTTTTTACTTATATTGCCTAAATGTCCAAATTAATATTTTAATCTAAAAACCTACATGAAGTAAATCATATGCCTGGTATTTGTAAAAAAGCACTACTAGTATTTATTGAGGAAGAGTTCCTTGCTATCCTTGCATCCTCAACAATATTCACTACAAGAGAATGCAGGCCTCAAACAAAGACCCAGAAATTACAGAAAGTAATTGTGCAGAAAGAAAATTAGATTATATAATTTGTTCCTTTTAATTCCAACTTGATTTGTCAGCTTATTTAGAAACCTAAGTTTATATCCTTTCCCTATATCATTGATTAAGTTGGTTTAAGGCTCATACCTTAGTGAAATAAGTGATCTGATATACTGTTTCTCACTGAATTAGAATAAACTGTTAAATATCTTTATAAAGCCCCTTTCATCAGCTGCCAGTGATGGCAAAGGAATGGAATGTACTAACACCAGCAAGTAACACCCGTGCTCTGTACTGAACTGAAATAGAAAATTTCAAAAAAGAAAAAATGCTCAACCAATTTTTTTCTCTAGGACATGTTTTTGGCAGAAGTATCTGTATGTAACACCTCTCTGGCTTGAGAGTGCTAAACATCTGACTGCAAATAAACCAGGTAAAAAGCAGACTGCAGGGCTTTCACCAGTCATTGTAAAATGCTTATATTAACAACTGTTACTGAGTATACATAAATCCAGTTTTCAAAACTGAGCATTCAACTGAAGTAACTACAAAATTCATGGGAGATGCAGAAGACACTCTGTGTTGAGCTGAGTACTAACTTCTCTATTTCTCTCTATTTCTATCTCTCTGTTGAGCACCTATAGCTTATTGTATAGCAAAAAAATATGCTTGAACTTTTTGAACATCCCTTCTGACAGAAAGTTATGAGTAGCTGCAACCATGATTTAAATAGAAATCATCATGCTCCCTCTTTTACTTTTATCTTGTATTACCACCAGTGCACCTAAACTTCTGAAGAAACTTCTTGTTTTCTAGCTGATGCTTATCCAGTTTAGGCTGAAGGAGTACAGATGTCTCCAAAAGCCTGTCAGGTTCTGTGCAGAGGCTTTCCAGATGATCTCAGTTGTATCTGCACCACAGGAGTGTCTTGGGAAAGCAAGCAGACTGTGGGGTTGTGCTCTAGAAGCAGTGTTCCAGGGATGTACAGTAGCCATTCTTCAGAAAGAAAATGGCTAATCAAAGACATTTTCATAAACTGGCTTATTCTGCCTGCTGAAATGAAAGTTAGCACAGGGTGGGATTACTTTGAACAAAAATTAATGTGAATATCTTTCATTCTGTACCCCTATCTTTCATTCTGTACCCCAAACAAATTTTCAAACCAAATCTGTGATCTCTTTTCATCTTTTAAAGGTCTCCTCACCTACCAATCTCCTTAGCATATTCTAATTTGTTTAGGGCTAAATAATATACCACATTCTTCACAAGAGTGGTATGTATTTAGCAAGTAAACTTGTAAAGTTAACAGGATTACTCCTTCAGTTAAGGTTAAGACCTTGGTACAGACCTTTTTTAATCTGTGAACATTCCCATTATAAGTGCTTACATAAGGTCTTACTATGGTAGAGCAGCAGTTATGATGTTATCTAATCTTTAGTGGTAATGAGCAGCATTACTTCCTGTTGGGGCACTTACAGACTCTTGCTCCACAACTTTCATAGATCCATTAGTGTTGGAAAAGACTTCCAAGATAATTAAGCCCAACCTTCGACCAAACACCACCCTTTCAAGTAAACCATAGGACTAAGTGGCATGTCAAGTCATTTCGTGAACACTGCTGAGTGTGGCGACCACCACTTCTCCAGGCAGCTCATGCCAGTCCTTGACAGCCCCTTCCATGGAGAAATGTTTCCTGATGTTTAAGCTAAATGTTCCCCGATGCAGCTTGAGACTCTGTGTTCTTGTCCTGTCAGTGGTTACCTCAGAGAAGAGCCCAACCCCACCTGGCCACAGTCTCCTTTCAGGCAGCTGTATAGAGTGATAAGCCTGAGGCTCCTTTTCTCCAGGATAAACACCCCCAGCTCCCTCAGCTGCTCCTCACAGCACTTGTGCCCCAGACCCTGCCCCAGCTCCATTGCCCTTCTCTGGACTCTCTCCAGCCCCTCAGTGCCTTTCCTGCAGTGAGGGCCCAGAGCTGGACCCAGCACTGGAGGTGTGGCCTCAGCAGGGCCCAGCACAGGGGGACAATCCCTGCCCTGGCCCTGCTGGCCACAGCATTGCTGATCCAGGCCAGGATGCCATTGGCCTTCTTGGCCACCTGGGCACAGCCTGGCTCATGGGCAGCTTTCCAGCCACACTGTCCCAGCATTATAATGTGTTCAGAAGTGAAAGCATTACACACCCTCTTCCCACAGGCCATCATGGGTATGGAAAGGTGAATTCCCAAGCACCTAGTGGAGGAAGATGTGCCTAAAGTAAGCTTTCCCACTCAGATGAGCTGCAGGTGAAGAGAAGGACTGCCTGCTCCACAGACCCATGCATGGAGCTCCCATGCTGACCTCTCAGCTGCAAGGAGCTTCTGACAAAGCTTGCAGCTATATGATTTTGTGAGAAGGCCTTCAAAGGGTGAATTGAAAACACACTGCTCTGTACTTTCCCCTAGAGAATAAGCACATAATTTCTGCTTACTTTGGCACTTAGATCTACCAACAAAAAACTCCTACTGTGGCAAAATAGGCTGTCATTCTCATAGCAGGCTGACTTGATTAATATAGTTGCAAAGCTTGTTTTGCAATTCAAACCTTGTCAAACCAAATCCAAAATTATTTTCCTGGATAAATCCAATTAAATATAAATACTGAATCAGAACACATTTTCTGTAATTATGAAGCAATTCTGTGAAAAGACTATTAAAGCAGGCTAAATTGCCTCTCTTACCCTGCCAGCCCTTCCTGCTTTCCCAGGAGCACCTTTCTGAAGCAGTGCTGTGTTTGGCAGGGAGGCAGGGGATCAGCCTGCATCTGCAGAGCTTCCCATTTTGGGCTGGTTTGCAGGCAGCTGTGCTCCACTCAGCCCTAGTACTGCTCCAAACGGAGAGAGGATTCCTGACAAGACAGTGTCTAATGGAAATGGACACCTCTCCTATCCTCTTTTTTCATTTGAAGTCCTCTCCTAGTTGAATATGCTTCTGTCAGATTAGTCAAGGCATCAGCAAACTTCACTCTGTATTTGCACAAAGGCAGCAATATTTTAAATTATGATAGTCATTTGTCATATGCTTCTATTAAGATTTTTAAAAATTCTATAAAAATTTCCATGGGCAAGTGTCAGAAGTTTTCTCTTCCTGTAAAGCTGGCAGACATGTCATCAGCACTACTAATTCTGAGAAATCTGAAGAAATAATGCCAATTTTTAAAAAACTGGTTTTTTTTTCATTAGCTGGCCACCTTGATGTCTGTAGTAGCTTTGTGTTTGTAGGATCTGATTTCTGAGTGGCAGCTTAAATGTCTCAAGAATTCATAGCAGTCCCCTCAGTTTTGTGCTACTATTTTCCCCAATTAAAATCATGGGGCATCAGGCCAGGATGAGGGTTTCATAAAAACCAACTGCTATGAAAAATCCTTCTGAAGAAACACGTTGTGTACCGGAGTGAGTACGTGCTCAGTACAGCAGGTAGAAGCATTTTTGAGGAAAAGTTTTTTCCATCGAAATGCCAGTTGGTTAAACTGAATATTTTCCAGGAATGGCATGGTTTTGACAACAGCAACAAGAACACAGATGTGAAGAACCTGGGTCAGGGCAATTTTGTGGGATGAGAGGAAGGGTAGTACCCACACCAGTCAGATTCCTTGGGAACAAAAGGGGTTTTCCCACTACCCTAGACAGTGACTCTGTCCTCACTTTTCTGCTGGAGATACTCCCCTTTGGAGAAATAGTCCCAAGTTGTCTGTGCTGGGCTGCAGGAGAGAGGCTGTGGCTGCCTGGCTGTGCTGGGCTGGGCTTGCAGGCAGGTGCTGGGGCCAATGCCCCGTGGGGCAGCTGATCCAGTTTCCCCATTCCTGGAAACACCTAGTGTTTCTGAAGTGCAGACCTAATTATTGAAGGATCATCTCTATGCTCTTTCCTGCTTTTATTGGAAAGTGCAATTTTGTGCTTAAATGTGAAATAAACTATCTGGTGAATATAGAAATAAAAGACATTGTGAATGTTTTCATAGACAAAATTCTTGTTTTCTAGCCAGACTCCAACACGACAAAAAACTGACAGGCTGTTGTCATGACTGAAGGCCTTCTGGAATTCTCAAAGTTGGAATTGGATCCCCACAGCATTTTTAGTGATGTATGTCATTTTAACCAAACAAAGAGAAAAAGAAAGAAGTTCTATCTCCAGAATGTTTCTACCCATGCCAATAAGCATCTTTGTACTGATGATGCTTAAACTAGGAATTTATATATACTTCAAAGATGCACTTAAAGGATTTACATGTTACAACTTCCAGAGCAATATGGACTGTACTTGTCCAGAGCTGTTTCTACAGTACATTTTTTCAACACACAATTACTCCATACTTGCCTCAAGATAATTTGTGGAAAATTTTATAAGAACTGCTTTTTTACAAGGTGGTATTAGACTCAAACCAAAAATTTATTATATAAATATACACTATCTCTATGCCAGTTTTGTATCCTACTGCTTCTATGCCATGCACAAGTTTCACAGTTCTGCTTCTTCAGTTGTCCCTCTCATTCATAAAACAGTAATCTTTAGACCCAGGAATTACATAAAAGTGTGGAAAGTAATGTTAAAATGCCTGTGACTTTCACATGAAAAATAGAGAAATAATTTTTTAAAACTATGAGAAGAAGATCATTAAAAGCATCAAATCAATTAGTGTATTTCCTTACTTTTGCACTACACAGTATCCCAGTTCTCTGGGGATACAGTGGAGGAACCTACTGTATCCCCAGAGGACACAGTAGGTTCTTGATGGACACATTTCAGGTTTGTTGTTATTTTTAATGGTAGAAAGGGTGAAAGGATGATGAGGTGAATCTAATAGTTATAATGATGAAAAAAATACTGCTGTTCTGGCAAGAATAATAATGATGTACTTATCAGTGAGAACGTGCAAGTGAAACTGGTCTGCTCTTACTATTCCAGTCAGACAGAGAAAGATGGGACAGAGCCGTGCATTTAGGAGCAGCAGCACAGCAAGTTCAACAACATTTTAGTATCGCTTTTAGAATACAGAAAACACAAAGCACAGTGTTAGTATTTAGAGTCTGCTCTAAATACTTAGCTGGAAGAAAGCCCAGCACTAGTCAAGGGCCCAAGTATAAATAGGCTAAACATAGTTTAGAGGGAAAAGTGTCAACTGCAACATAACCTGTCCCTGTTCCTGCAGTAGGGTGGGCACTGAGGAGAAACAAGCATGCAGGGGGAGAAAAGCATGAACAGGAATGCCCAGGGCAGTGTCACTTTGCACAAGCCATCCAGAGAAGGCAAAGACAGTCTGGATCCCACAGCCCAGCTGCCTGAGATAGAAATAATAGATCATATCCTAAATGTAGAACATCTGCAGGACAGGATAGGAGATGGCACTTTACTTTTTATTTTATGCAGCCAGTGACATTCAATTCTGATTTTGACCCACAGGTTCTGTTATAGCACAAAACACCACAGTGACATGGACAGGAGTTTGGCTTGTCTGGGGGCTGCAGGATGTAGCTGGTGTTCAAGCCTGACATTCTTACCTTTGCTATGGTCTCTAGGTATGAAAATATCTGCAAACTGGTTCAAAATAATCATCTTTATGCAATGTAAGTATGTTTCTTCTCATTTTGGTCAGAGGTTTTTAGAACAACACTTCTCCCAGAAAAAGATGGAATAATATATAATGTAAAACTAGTGCTGTAAAGGAAAAAAGTGTTTCTTTAGTAGTTAAAAATAACAACAACCACAACAACAATCCCATAATTTAAATTCTTCACAATTTCAGTACCCCCTGCTTTTACTAAGCAGGAGCATTTATTTGCTTTTACTAAGCAGGAGCATTTATTTGGATCAGGTATGTTTGGTTTACATGTCATAAGGACCATCTTTTAACAATATTGAAATTTAATTAGAGAAGCTAATATGCTGTGTTTCGAGTATATAAGAATTGTTTACTTATATCTGCATCACTGACATTATAAGACCCAGTCTAAATACTCCTTTAATAAATGTTTAAACATGGGTGTTCTGGCCTGATCACTTTAATATAGACAGACTCAGTTTTAGTGCATCATCTTACCAACATTTCAGCAGCAAGTTTTGGCCTAAATCATCAAATAATTTCCATTGTGAATCATCAATCAGTTTCATAATACTTAATGCATGAAAAATCTTCTTAAAGCTACAGATATAGATAGATATAGATATAGATATTTTTAGAGAGAGAGAGAGAGAGAGAGAAAATTCTTGATTTGGGATGTATATGGTAAGTCCTGAGAAAAGATCCAACAGACAATAGATAGAATTATTCTACTAAGGTTTGGGTCTTGCCACCTCCTTTTTCTCCTGACAGGAACAAAGAAGAGGAATCAGAATGATTCCCCTTTTCTTCTTTGCTCAGCTCAATTTGTTGGCAAGGAAACTGGAATTTTATAAATAAAATAAAGTAAAATAAATAAAGAAGATCATTGAGATGATTGTGCATAAAAACCTAGTTGAACTGATGCACAAGGTGGTAATGTTGGAAAAACTTTCAGTATCCTTGCTACCACCTATTGTCATTAAATAGGTTTCTTATTTAATAGGCAGATGGTAGCTGGTTTGTGCTAGAATCCAAGCCCATTTTATTCATTGGAATATTCTCACAATATTCTTTGGACTATTGAAATTATGTGGATATCAAGCCATGTAGATTATTCAATTCCTTACAGTGTTAGAATGTCTCAGTGTCTTTTGTCTTTCTTGCCTAGATAAATGCATTTTAAAAGCAGTTACTTGCTTCTTCTTTCAAATTTGAAGATCACTGGCATCCACAAACCTATGCAATCACTAAATTAAAAAACAAGATTGATCTGTTTTGTGTAGATAAGAAACAAGTGCATAATCCATTGGCCAAATGGAAGTATTTTAATACCACATACCTCACTGCATCACTTGGTGCTACCCTTCCGTAGTCCTGCTTTGCCAAATCCTTTTTGGGGATTCCACAGACCATCAATTTCTCCTAAAGATCAATAAGGCAAGCAGTTCATTGTGGAGAGACAGAAAACACCTCTCTGTGGTGGCAAACCACGGGACCGAGTTCACCAGCTTGGCTGGTCAGCCAGGGTGTGAAGGGTATCCGGCCACATCCCAGAAAACACTGTAATCAGTAGGGGACAACTAGATAGGGCATCCTTCTGTATTTTGCAGGGAATTCAAACGCTATTGTTGTATTTTTTAGGCTTCTGCAATCTGCATAATATGCAATTAGACTAAGCAGTTATCTTTTTTTCTTAATGACATGTTTGTCTGCATAAATAAATATCAGGTGCCATACATGTTTCGTCACTGATTTATATTTGTACAGTAATTGCCTAAGCTGATGTGCTGATTGCCTAATGCTTACTGTGCCTGAGTAAGCAGAAGGGGAATGGAAAGAGGATTCCTCACCAGGATTGTTGAGTTACAGTTTTCTTTTTGAGGATTAATGATTTATATTACCTGCATAATCCATTTTTATCCCTGTGTTTGCCTTAGAATGAATCTTGCTGACCCAAGAGCTCAACACTACACCATTTGGTGCAATCCATCTGCTGAGGTACCAACATCACTGCCTACATGGAAGCCACATCACTGGCTATGTGGAAGTCAAGAAGTAGCTGACTACCTCTATGACTGGAAGGACCAGCTCCTTCTGTTTTCATGCTCTGCATTCATCTCAATCTGTGCAAGGTGAATTCACAGCTTTCACCTCCCAGCACTTCATACAGGGAGCACAGCAGTAAAGAAACCACTGTGATTGCAATTTTTCAAGCAGAGTTTGGAAGGTGTCCTACATCAAGATCACATGGTCTTCTGATCACCTGTTATAGGGCAAAGAACAGAAGACTAGAGAAGAGAGATTGGAGCTAGGCAGAATTCTTCAATTATTTCACTGCCACTTGGTCATTGCTGAGTTTTGTAGTGGTAACAACAGGTGACAGGTGAATGTGTGTAACAATCCCAGAGGAAAACTACAGTCAGTGTGACATCTCTAAAAATACTTCCCACTAATTTTAACCCCAAAATTCATGCCACTCTAAGCCATCTTGTCCAACTCAAACTTAGTGCTGCCAATAATGGCAGCAATGCTCAAATCACATAAAAGAGGCCTTAAATGATGATTTAATATTTCCTCTTACAATGTTATCAAAATTATTTACAGCTACGTTTTACATATTTGAGTGCACTGTTTTACATATCTTTAGAGCTGCATCAATGAAGACATAAAGTTCTACATCTCCAAATGCCTCTGAGATGCTAAAAAAAAAAAATCACAAATAGTGGACTTATTATGTTCTCTTGTCACTAGTTCGCTCTCATTCCAGCCAGAATTAATTTCTGTTACTCTTGACACTGTTCTGTTAGGAGGCTTAAAGTGTGCCTGCTACTACACTGTGCAAGGATAGATGAAAAGGAGACTATGGGGAGGAAAAATAGCTCTGTAATGAAAATAAACCCAGCCTTTGATGCAGACAGAGCTAGGATTGGCAGATTTACACACAGTCACGCTGCAGAAAGCATTTTATGCATCTGGGCTCACAGTGAGACTTTTTGCACAAACAGCATCAAAGAATTCACAACTCTGCCTGAAGTTTTTCTCAGTTTTCACTTTTTTTGTTGCATTCAGCAATGAAACTTAAATGTGGACATTCGTGGTCCACAGGAGCTATGAGGTTGTCACAAGAACCAGGAAGTAACTAGGGCAGGTAGACAGGTGAGGGAAGCTGGAGAGATGTGGGAGGTAGTGGATCATTTCCAGAAGGAGCAATGAGAAAAACTCCAGCAGGGAAACCATAGCAAAGGAGATGGATGGGAAGTAATGACATGGAGAAGGAGGAGTAACATCAGGAAGGCAGATGTAGAAACCATTTGGTCTCAAATGTGCTCTGACACCTTCGCTAAGATAAGCAGAATGTTTAGGTGGCTGACAATGCCCAGGAACACCCAAGGTTTTCTCACCATATGGTACATACAGGCCTAATAAAAGCTTAGGGCAGTTTGTTATTAGCTTGCCTGTGCAAAACATACAAGACACACACCAAGAAATTAATACTGAACCCTGAATTTGTAGAATTTTATGACTTTTCATATTTGGTCTCTTCATTCCAATATTACTTTTCAATATTACTATTCATGTACTATATGTTCAAACACAAGGAAAGTTAAGCAAAACCACTACAACTTATTGAAAACTCATAATCTCAGGTTGTTATCAGAGTGCCATACTAGATATTTTACTTGTTCATAAAACTAGAAATGTGTTTACAATGCATTCAAACTTGATTAGATATGGTATTTCTTTTAAAGAACAAAGCCCAGATTGATGTGCTTAAATGAAAATACAAAATGTGATCTGTTTTTAATTTTTTTTGGTCATATCCTCTCGAATTTGTTTCAACTGGCATAGTTAGCAATCATCAATAGGCAGTGTGCTCTGTGGTAGCTTATTTTCCTTAAGCAAAACCAAAACCTAGGAGGGTTTTCTACAAAAGCAATTTTGGGGAATGAGGCTGCTCTTCCATTCCATGGTCTCCTGCACTCCCCCTGCTTTCCTGCTGGGAATATTTTTCCAAATAGTCAGTCCCTCTCTATTCAGTGTGTCATTTGTTATCCCATGTATCTCCATGAATAATGGGCAATGGAGTGTTATGTTCCTAGGGTGCAAAGTGACTCCTCTTCCTTTATTAGTTGCAGATGCAAGCAAGGAAACACAGTCTTCCATATCAAACCCTATACTTTCATTAGAGCCATTCCCACAAAACCTCCTCCCAGTCTCAGGCAAGAAGGTCAACTGTGAACCAGAAAACATCAGAACAAAGTCTACACATGAGAGAAATTCAGTTTCCCAATCCAGCCAGCTCAGCACAACTGTCTTTAGGAGGCATATCCACAAGCTCCGACCACCCTCCTTAGCAATCCTGAACAGATCCCATTCTTGGAAGCCACTTTCTGCGTATCTCCTCAGGTAAGAGGGTAAATATATCTCCTTTTCATGAGTTTAGCAGAAAAACTCTCTGATTAGCCACTAAAGCAAGACCAGGTAGCCAGGAACAGTCTTCTTCAGTTTTCTTCTGTAACTGGCTAGTTACAGATATAACTCTGTGCAGAGTGAATACCTCATGCATGGTGATAAAACTTCTACCCAGCCACCATCCTGATGGATCCCTCCAGCTGCTGCACCATGCAACCTAAAGCTGTAGTTAACACCAACAACCAAAGAAGGGAAAACCAGTCCTGACAGCTCATTAAATTATGTGGAGAAAAAAAAAATTATAGGCAAATAAAGTTTAATCAGGCGCATAATTGCCTCTGATACCTAAACTACAGCTCCAAAAAAAGTAATATATTAAGGTTAATGAAACAAGAAAGAAAAAACACAGAGATTGTATGGCCTCACCTTTAGGAACCTCTGACACCTTCAGCCATAGTCTCTTACCTACAGGAAGTCTTGTCACAGTCCCTATTGAGCTCCTCTCTGTGAGTAGTCACAGGACTGATGTACTGGATCCGCCTTTTGGATTATATTTGCTTTCAAGTCAGCTCAGTTGATTGCTCAACACAGTGCCTAAGCCTTCATTGTCTTCATGGACCTCACTAAGGAGCAGGTACACTCTCTGGGAATTATGCAGTCAATAACATGGACGTTCCAGCTCCTGGCTTGATTGTCTGGGAACTACATGATGGGTAGAGCACTTACAGCCCTCGCAAAAGAACTTTCTATCAAGTAGTCAGCAGAAAAACACAAACAAACAAAACAAAACCACAAACAAACAAAACAACAAA
Organism: Molothrus aeneus; assembly: GCF_037042795.1. Classification (NCBI taxonomy): domain Eukaryota; kingdom Metazoa; phylum Chordata; class Aves; order Passeriformes; family Icteridae; genus Molothrus; species Molothrus aeneus. Next base: position 35,945,650 of record NC_089680.1, read on the forward strand.
CCCTAAGAGAGCTCAGAGCTCAGACCTGAACAAAAAATTGGGGCATTTTGTGATCCTCAGTGCCACTGAGCAGTCCTGCTTCCTCTGTATTGGTGCTCACTCTTCCAGGATGTGCTGAAGAACTTCTTCCCCTTTACTGGATGTTGCCATTCTCCTTCCATTTTTAAAATTGCTTACCTATACTTGTTAGTAGCTTTCAGCTGTCAGGCAAGACAGCTTCACTGGTTATTACTGTCATGGGAATATCTCAATTTCTCGGTCTGTTTTACTGACATTAAGTGGACAATTCAGGTTGCACCAAAAATTACTGGGAGTTTGTAGATGGAATGAATGCACACTGCAGGGTTCCCTGGCTCCCCAACAGCCCTGGCTCTCTTTGCAGCCCTGTGTTGCCTTGCCCAATATGTAACAAAGAAAAACTGCTTGAAGAACAATTATTTGGCAGCCAGTGTGTATCCTTTGTATCAATCAAGTTTGAGAAACATGAAGCTACGTCCACATAATTAGGGAAACATCACACATTCAGTCTTATTCTGGTCCTACATTTCATGTTTGCCTATTTTATCTCTTAAATACAATTATAACTACACTGGCATATTTGTTTTGTTTTCTCAAACCTGTTTTTCTTGTTATAATAGCATGTAATATATCAGCTTTTCATTGCAATAAAGAAAAAAAAAACAAATAGTAACACTGCAAGTAAGTAAGACTCTGCACACATTCCAAGGCTGTGATAACATCACAAGTCATGAGAGCTTTGCTTTTTGAGTGTACCTTCTTGCCAGAATAGCTGGGTGTGAATGCTTTTGGGGTAACAATTAGTTTTGTAGGGGTTTTCGGGCACAACTTTTGATTCCCTTGACTGTGTTTTTAAGATCGGAAGGATGCTTCCTAGTGCTAAATGCTGCATCTAAATGTAACTAATTACATCAGGGACAACCAGTGCTAGTGTTGGTAGGGAGAACAGTTATGAGAATGATCATTTCCAGGAACACCCCAGCATGTGCCTTTTGGCAGTCTGATGGTGTTTAAAATGACTTATTTTAGAAACTTTCTTTCCAAGGTTCCTCATTAGGTGACTTGAAGTGATTGTGCTTCCTTTGATTTAAGATCTACTGTTTGATTTCCAGAACAATTTGGGGCAAGGAAATTTGATCCAATCATGATGACCTCCAAGCTGCAGCTCTCATGACTTGTAGTACTGATGGATCTCCTAAATAACTGTATGTTCCTATCTCATTCTAAAATCTCTTGAATACCTGATAGATCATGAGCTATATTTCAGTGGTTTTATCTCTGCTGAAGGCCTTCAGGATAGCACCTCCATCGTAATTTCAAGGTCTAGCACTTTTTTGTCTAAACTGATGAGGCCTCATTTCAAGCACCACTTCAGTGTTTTTGTCTCCCTTCCTTCTTGGCTTTTCCATGCCAGGTATTTATGTCTTCTTTTCCTGCTGGCTATTGCATGCCAGCTAACTTATTGCTGTGGCACAGAATGTACCCCATGTGTCAGAAGCATTTTTTACAGAGTCTAAGCTGAATGTTGAATGAAGCCATGCTTTATGTGGAGGAGTTTTAATTATTCTTCCGTCTGTGGAAGTGGAAACTAAGGCCAGGATGAGGAGGACTTGGTTATCAGGAAGATAGCTGCAGGGAATCAGAATATATCATTACCTAAGGGAGTGGTATCCTCAGTCTTCATCTACTTTAATTCTCTCACCAGACACATCAAATGACAGTGCTGTAGGGCTTAAAAAAATTGGGGCGAAGCTGGGGCAGTGAATGGCTTATAATGACAGCCTGTCTAAATGTCTGAGTGGCAGACAAGTGGAGAGAAAAAGTTTGCAGTACAGGCTAGCTAAGATGGAGTGATAACATGTTTGGATTTTATATGCTTTCTTTCTCTAGCTAGGTTTGACAACTGGCTAAGCTGGCTATCTCTACGTGAGCTTCAGAATGCTGTCTGTTAAATTATTTGCTAAGAAAATTTAAATTTGGCAATCGTCATGGTTGTCCAGAACTAATCGTTACTTCATTGAACACAAGAACTAAGGACTTGAATGACTCTTGCTTATTGGCAGAAGTGAGAGGCAGTCACAGTCGGATTTCTTTCCACACCTCCTAAAAGGGACCCAAGTTAGGAGTCCAGTGCAGGTGGAATTAGTGCAAAGAAGGAGCTCTCCAGGAGGGAATGTAGCTGCAGTTCTGCCAGCTCTCTCTTTCCCATGAAAAAAACACACTTTTCCATTTCTGTATCACTGTTCACACATGAAAATCTATTTCCTATTCCCTAGGCAAATCTGGCTTGTGCTTCCCTAGCTCATCTAGCTCTTGTGGTACTGGTGGTACCTACACTTGACACTTGGTACATGTACTTGGCACAAGAGCCACAGGTAACCTGGGAATCCCTGCTGGTCCCACCAGCAGATGCTGGGCTCACCCAGCACAGCTAGGAGCCCTGGCACATCCCATGAATTCTCATGGGAGATGAGGTGTCTCACTAGCCCAGAACTTCTCTTCCCTGCCCAAACTTGATGGTTCCAATAACCTGACAAGTGAGGGACAGTATAATACTACCACACCACTTCAGAACAGGAGACCTAACAAGCTTTTCCATTTCCTGTGAAAGAGAAAAGATGGAAAAATGAGGAGTGCCCACATGGAAAGGTGGGGTTGCTTTTACTCAGCTGTGTTCAGCTGTGTGTGTTTAAAAGTTGGGCTTCTAGATGGGGTAGTCACAAGCCTCCACTAATAGACACAGGAGAGTAATAGGCACTTCCTGAGACACATTCATGCCATCTGAGACAAATATCCTAATGAGGCCAGCCCTGGCAGGTGATTCATCCCATCTAGCAATTTCTCCATAAACTAGACAGGGAGACTAAACCTTCAGGTAGCAAAAATTAAGTCAGATGATCTCAATATAGATAAAAATAAACATGGTAATACCATCCCCCAAGTGCTCTTCTAATGTTGATTATTTTTTCTTTTTAATGTTTACTGTTATCTGGAGCCAAACATTCATTTAGTAGTGAAATGGGTCAAACCAGCTACTATAGATTTCTCTCTCGATTAGCAGCAGTTCTGGTTACCACATAAGACAACTAATGCACCATTTCCATCCTGTGCCATGATAGCCTTTTAATCAAAGTCTATTCCAGATATCATAGCCCATGACATCCCAGGAGAAGACATAATGATTTTTCTCTTCCACTACCTGCTGTTTAAGCAGACAAGTAAGAATTGCTCAGACATTAATGTGGCTAGCCACATAAAAATATAGACTATGTAGTATTATAAATATGCAGTATGTAGTATATAGACTCTTTGAACTTACATACCACTCCAGATTTCCAAATTACTTACCTGTGATGGTGGTCAGCAAGTGTTGTCTTGCCAAGACACTGTTGGTGAAAAACTCACTACCAACAGTCTGAATTTCTGCTCTCCTGGTTACACATCAGCTGACACCGCATCTATTTCCTGAACAGATGCAAGAACACACACATAGCAAGATCTGCATTTCTTTCCTGGTCTAGGACCACAGTGAAATAATGTCATGCAAGACAAAAAAGGAAAACTAAGAACAAAATGACATATTCTCCTCTAAATGACCTACAGTCCTAATATTAAAAAAAAAAATATGATAAGCAGGCACAGAAGAGTATGGGAATAATGTCAGTAACACAAGTTATCTCTCAGTTGGGGTCCAGCAGCCTGGCTAATTCAGGCCTTTGAAAACATCATGGAAGAAAATAACTTGATGGAGACAAGCTGACATTCTACAGAGACTTGTAGACTTTTAGTGGGCTCCAGAGAACCAAGACAACATGGCAACCCAAGCCTGAGGTTCTCTACTCCTTCACAGAATAGATAATGCTCAGTAGAGTGATTAGAAAATGGCATCTTTTGTCCAGAGTAAACATGTCAATTCTCAGCAAAGGATGCAATTTAAAACATATCCTTATCCCCTTGGCAGCAGTATTGCTCAGCTTGGCAGCTCCTCACTCGGCTGCCTTCCACAAATCCCACTCCAAGATGCCAAATTTCCAGCATACCCATGGATCAGATTTGGGTGTTAGAAATACCACTAGGTGTCTACAACTGAGGAACTATGACTTTCAGCAGTATAATGTCCAAGTGTCTTTGGCTACAGACCAAAGATTCTGAAAGGCCTCATAGAAAGAGAAACAGGCTGTTCACGCATGTTTTAGCTAGCAATACCATATCTCTTCCTAGGCTGTCAGTTTCCAATATGCAGTGCACTTTTTGTTCAGTACAGCTCTTCCTAATGAAATAAAAAAGACTCCACTTTTAGAACAATATCCATAGGGCATGTGCTACATTAAGATTAAGAGCCAAAGGCACACAGAATTCAAACAAGCCAATCTGCTGGATGCAATGGATCCTGGAGAGTTCCCTGATCAGGAGTTCACTGCCAAACAGGGAGGCTTAGCTTTGTAGGGGAAAGGCACAGGAATTATCCTGGCTGTTTTTCATTGTCCCATACTTGCATGTTCAGAAGAAACTTTAGCTCATTACCCCTCCTCACTAGCCCCACCTGTTCAGCTCCTGTGCTCCATGGCCTCCTCCATGGTGGATCAGACTGGAGGAGTGGGAGAAAGATGCCAGTGGCTCATGAAGGGTTCATTTTCTTTTTTTACAGACTTTTACAGACTGCAGGGGCTTATTTGCTTCATATCTTGCTTAGTATTAAATCTTTGCAGTAAACAGAGAGCATGGGAATATTTGTTAGAAGCAAACAAAAAGGCCATAAACATCTCTTTCATATTTAAACAAATATTTGTACATCTACTCATTTCCTTTGCTCTGTCTTTAGGTGTGTATTTCCTAGCAGTAACATTAATCTGCGCTGGATTGATTTATTTATTTACATGCTAAGATTTACATTTCACGGGGGCCCATGTTGCTCATCTTTTCCAAGGCAAAAGCCAGGAAAACATGAGGTTGTGCTGAAAATACAACTTGTAAATCATCCAAATAGTTTGGTATAAGCTTTAGTGACCTGTGAGTGGCTGCTGGCACTGACTTTGTCTGATGGGGATTTCATCCTTCTGTCTCAACCTATCACCCCATAAAGGGGGTGCTTCATCTGCCTTGGCCTCCACAACAGCATGACCCAGGGCCACCATCCAAGAGCAGAATCTGAGGCTTCTTAACCTCAACTTCTGAGAGAAATCTACATTGCTAGTCCCTTCTGCCTTTTGTCTTTGCAGTGAAATGAAACACATACTCTAATAATTTTAAGAACACATTCTTATAGCATTCATATTTTTCACTCCACATTGCAGTGCCAAAATGTTCAGAACCAGCCCAGATGTTAAAAAATTATGTTAAAGACTTAGAAAAGCAAAATTGCCTGAAGCCATTGACCAAAGAGCTGATAGACCAAAGTCTGCAAGATGAAAACATCCTCAGGGCACATGTACTAACTTATTAAAGAATCAACAAATTCTGCTCTATGCCATTGTTCTTTGGTGTGCACAGAATAAACCTCCCAGACTGATACACATCATACACAGAGGCCCATTTCTGGCTTAGGGATCTAGGGACCAAATTGCCTTTTGTTTGGTCCTAGACCTGAAAACAAAATATTCCAATTAGAAATATTACTCATTTTCTGAGCAATAGTAAAACTGATCTGCACTCTAAATATGGCATTCAGCTGTGTCCTACTTCTTCTGAAGTGCAGCCACTCAGTCTTGTGCTGCTGTGTGCTCCTTTCTCATTTGTGCTGCACTAGAGTTTTCTGGGCTGCACTGCCAGCCAGGGCAGAGGACTGACATGGCTTAAATCCCTCTTGCTGCCATTCCTGTCAGAGCACACAGATCTGGGGCTAAGCTTCCTCACTTTCTGGAGGGTTTCAATGAAAGGACAATTCATTCACTGGCTGGCAGTCCTCAGCCCTGGGTTTGGTCATCCATTTGGGCCAGATTCTTCCTTTGGGCATGGTCTAACATCCTCCCACAATGTGTTCAGCGGCAATCCTGACCACTGAGGTAAGAGCACAATTTAGATGTTAAAGATGACACAAATCCTGATGCAAAGTCTTTCCTTTGTTCTTTGTTATCTCCAAAAGAATTTCAGTCTCCCTTGCAGCTGTTATTTTTCTCCAGTAAAAACAACACTTTTGTGGTCTTTACAAAGAAATAATAATTGTCGAAAGCCTCTGCTAAAAATAGCCCTGTGGCACATTTAAAGTGCCATTTCTCTTGCATTACTACTTTTAGGCATTATGCTCAACTCCATAGGATGCCTTTTTATGTGTTGTCTTAAGTAGTTGCATTTCCTGTTGCAGGGATGAAAGTAACACACACATTTTTTAAAAATACTCTCAAGCTGCCAGTGGACAAAACTATTTCTATTGAATCAGTATCTGCAGAGAAAGGCACCATTTGAAAATAGTGAAGATCCTGATATTTAACCCTTCATTACAGCAGTGGAACTGCAGCCATGTACAAAACCAAATTCATTGCCTACGATTGTGACTACAAAAAAAACCCTAAACAAATTAGCAAACAAACAGTAAACCCTCCCTCGTGGGTTACTTGCATGCTCTTACATTTAAATGGGCAACTAACTATATAAGAATTCTTGGATTAGTATTTTCCAGATACAGCATCTCTTATGTCTTTATTCCATAGAAATATTTAATTAATACTTAATTTAAAATATTATGCATAAATGAAAGTCTGTTGATATGCTCTGCTCTTCCAAGAGGGAAAATGGGAAGGGGAAAATGGGTCAAGAAGTCAGGGAAATGTTAAGTTTAAGCTGAGTTACTACCAGTTTCTGAAGATTTCACACACACACACACATATTTAGACTCACAATAATGCAGTTTGTCTTGTTCTAGGGTATCACTGTGTACACACAAACACACACAAACACAAAACCATTTAGACTCATGATAATGTAGAATATCTTGTTCCAGGGCATCATCACTTTGTATGCACACTCACACACATATTAGGCTCATGATAATGCAGCACATCTTGTTCTAGGCCATCACCAATATGTATTATCTGTGTCTTGTTGAAAGAACAGTTCTGTTGCTGATGATCTGTGCTGGCAATGAAGGGAGCTGGGAGATCAGTAATCTCATGTAATCCTAGAAACTCTCTGCAGGCTGTGCAGGACTCTCAGCTCCTTGCTGCTCACTCCTTGAGAGCATCACTGCAGCTGGTTCTGCACAGGAGCACACACTGTGGGCCAGGACAGCTAAGTAACAGGAGCAGAGGGAAAAAAGTCATACAGAAAAAAAGGAAGGCAAATGGACATTCTCACAGCATCTGCTGTTGGCTTGTATATCCATGAACAGCATGGGAAAAACTAGTCCAGTCACTGAATATATGCCTGAAATTGATAAGGAGTATCAGAAAACTTTTTTTTTTGTTCATAATTGTATGTCTCAGATTTTGAAGAAGTAGAGATTTTATATTCCACTCCATCTTTTCTGCATATAAAGTAATTCTGTAGAATACAGATGATCAGTTCTTAAATTTCAAAAGGGCTCTGGCACTACTAAAAAGCTTTTCTTCAAGTGCAAGTCAGGTTTCTTGTCCATCTTAATTGAAGGGACCAGAACTGCTAAGTGCATCCTGTATTTCAGGCAGTGAGGTTTTACTCAAGATGAGTAGAAAGGGTATTGGACAATGGAGATCATGGCAGTCCTTTGTTTTAGTAGTCAACCATTTGCCCTTTCTTGAAGATGTCCTTTTCATTCAAAGATGTTTCAGGGAAAGGAAAGATACTGACTTAATTTTTGATGATCAGGATGGCTACATGGGGGTTTTTTTCTATCTTGGAACTAGATTAAGCTTGTTTTACATAAATAGAGAACATGACATATTTCACTACAAAAGGACAGACAAAAACAGAAACACTTTTGCAAAAGTACTTCATAGACATAATAGAAAAACAAAGCTGTAATTGTCATAGGGAGTGGAAAGACAGAGATCAAATATCTTGACATTTTTTTAAAAAAGCACTTTATGTACACTTTTCGATTTCTAGATTTTAAATCTTCCCTGCCTCCTCTTTTTCTGCCACCTAGACTGTAACCAGTTCAAGACAAGAAAAACATGTATTATGACTCAGGATGAACCCCATTCCTACAAATCAACAATTAATCAAAAAGGAACCATTGAAGGAAGAGCATTCCTTAGCAAGATTTGTCTCTAGTAGGAACAGTACACTTCTTTTCAGGAGACCTTTTTTGCAGGGAAAGATAAGGCTTGAGAGCAAGGTTGGCATCTGGCACTAAATCTTCAGTGCAGAAGACAGGAGGATCTGTTCCTCAGAGCTCCATGGTGTGCAGTCTGGCTGAGCAGTACTTGCTGTGCAGATCAGGAAAGGATGGCAACAGCAGAGGCTGTATACTAATAACCCAAGTTTCAGCTGAGACTCTGCTATAACACAGGCAGAAATCCCTTCATCTCCCCCAGCTCTATAAAAACTAGGCATCCCATCCAAGTTAGTCATCTTGATTCTTTCCCTCTTGTCAACAGTGAGAAACAGACTCAGAGAGTTACTCTGAAAAGTAATTTATCCTTCTTCTCATAGGTACACGCCTTAGGATAACATCATTCATTCTGAAAGAAATCATGAACTGAGACAGGTTACAATGTTAACACCTTGCCTCTTTCAGAGATTTTAGCAGCTTCCAATTAAAAATGGCAGCACTGTCACAATGGTGGAAGAATCTGCGAAAATGCTGAAGGAAAACAACTTTTTTCTGCTGCTGAACCTACTTCAGGATGCTGCAGGTCATGGAATATAACAGACTCATAGACAATGTAATAATAATAGAATCACAGACTCACAGAACAAGGTGAGTTGGAAGGGATACATAAGGATCATCAAGTCCAGCTCCTGGCCTTGCACAGAACCAACCCAAAAATTATATTATGTGCTCAAGAGTATTATCCAAACACTTCTCAACTCTGGTCAGCTTGGTTTCCAACCCAAACCTTCCCTGACACAGCTTCAGACCTTTTCCTCAGGTCCCGTCACTGGTCACAAGAGTGAACACATCAGTGTCTGTCCCTCTGCTTTACCTCATGAGGAAGTTGTAGCTGCAGTGAGGTCTCTCCTGTTTCCTCTTCTCCAGCCTGAACAAACTGAGGGATCTCAGCCACTCCTCACATGGCTTCCCCTCCAGATCCTTTGCCATCTCCATGGCCCTCCTTTGGATGCTATCTAATAGCTTCACATCCTTGCAATACTGTGGGACCCAAAACTGCACACAATATTCAAGGAGAGGCTGCCCCAGTGCAGAGCAGAGCAGGACAATCCCCTCTCTTGCCTGGCTGGTGATGCTGTCCCTGATGCCCCATGGGACACAACTGGCCATCCTGGCTGCCAGGGCACTGCTGGCTCATGATAGTGCAAATGCCAGAATTTTTCAAAGCCTGATCAATATCCACGTTCCCTCTGTGAGTAGCAGAAGGGGAGCAGTGCTGGCAAGTAGGAACAACGAGCCATTTCTGCCATGCAGCATGAAAGGGTGGGATGACACTTCTCCAGCTAGTTCCATAAATTAACATTGTCCATTAACAGAGTGGACAACAATACAACAGACACAGCAGATTTCCCAAAGAATTAATTATAGTGGATTACTGTGGCGTGGACTGCACTGCCACATAGATCCTTTTGTTAGGTTTAAGCTGCACACCCCTATATGAGAGGTGTGATCAAATGTTTAATTGTTTTAAATATTCAGCTAAGAATGAAATTGCATACAGATGTAAATATTCCTTCCTTTTCCAAAAAATCATCTAACTCTTAACAGAAGGGACATATTGCCTCATCTGATCTCAGTATGTAGAAGTTGCATTGTAAGGGAATTTTGAGTGAGGTCTTTGTTGCATACACCAGACATATTTTCCTCTTAGATGTGTCTATTAACCTAGGTTTGCTCCACTCTTGAATGATTTCAAGTCAGTGAAATCATTCCAGCTTTTTACTGATGCAGAGCAGTCCAATGTGTGCTGGCTGCAACATTAGCCTTCAGATTGCCTGTTCAAGCAAGTCTCACACCATTAAGCAGGTTTTTTTGTACAGAACAAACTGCACCACAGCGAGAGTGGAGATGGCTATGCAGTTAAAGCTCCAGCACCAGATTAAGGCCTCTCCATACTGTTGTTTAGGAGAATTAAGGGATAAACAGCTATACAAAGCCTGTGGCTTGGATTACTTGGACTGGGAGACTCAGGAGCCCAAGGGTGGGCTTTATTGTCCCTTTTCTTACAAAGTGTGTGGGCAAGGAGGGAGCAATTCCCTGTGAGAACAGAGATCCATCTGCAATGTAACTGCTCACAAAACTCAGAGTTGCCCTGATTGAAGTGCACAGCTAGTGTCCAGACTACAAAACCCTCTCCAGAGAGTGGAATTCTGTTCTGCTGTGTAACCTACACCTGCAATATAGATGCAAAGCAAGCAGTTGAGTGCAATTGTGTATTTACATAAGGATATATATATATGGGTATGGTTCATTTTTAAATTACCATTGATATAATCACAATAAGAAGGAAAAGCTGGCATCTGGTGACCCCATAATTTCAGCAATGCTACAATCAGAACAAGAGAGGTCATTGGAGAGCTTCAAAGAATCTTTCCCATTCCAGAATCAGACCTCTTGCTGATATCTTAATTCCTCACCCAAATAATAATGCCCAAGCTCTATTAGTTAATCAATAAGACATGATACATGGTATGGTTATCATCAGCTAATCATATCCTGGAGCATTTTGAGGCATGAGCCTTATGCCTCCAATCCGATTGGGTGAGATTATCTTTTGATAACCACGCCCTTGGGGAATGGCTCATTTGTATTATGAGAAAATTCTATGGTTGGGGAAAATGTGCATTCCTGATTAGAGAAATGAAAATGGTACCTTAGAATTAGCAGCTATTTCTCTCAAGCTGAAAAAAACCAGATTTACTTTTGGAATGCTTCAGGGGAATTGCTCACTATCCATGCTATTTCAAGGCAAAAATAACTTTGAAGCAGGTGACATGTTTGGGTGTCACTTTTAGCCTACCATTTATATATAACATATATATATACACACTTCAAAGAAGCACGTGAAAATATAGTCAATTATAGACAGGTTTGCTGTAAGGCTGCAAAGCAAAGAAAGGCATCACCTTGTTTTCTTCAACGACAACAACAACAAACCAAACACCAAGAAAACCCCAAGAAAAAATAAAAAACAACCTAGGTGACTAGGTATTGTTTCTGATGTCATATATGCTACACATCTAATTGCTGTTTGTATACATTAGAAGGCTATCTACTTATTATGTGTCTACTATTATTTTTTGTCTACTGTTTACTAATGTGAAATTGTAATGTTGGAAAAAGTTTCATTTAAAGTAAAGAAAAGAGCACATTGCACTAAAACAGAAAATAACCTTTTTCAAATACAATGGTTAGAACTAGCAATTGCCCTTGGCTGTGTACATTGAAAATGTACTCATACACTCTGTTTTTATAAACAAATTCAGTGTGGACACTGACATATTTTGGAATTGTTTTCTATGAGTGTTTGTAAGAAACATTAATTAAAAAGGTCTAAAATTTGCTTTTAAACATGATTGCAAAATGCAATTTTTAGGTATTTATGAACATATAGCAATATGAAACATCTGTGCACTTAGTCAATTCATGGTCAGTATTCATGAGAGAATTCAATGATTTTGCTCAGTAAGGGTAAAAATTATAATAAAAGCTTAAATAATAATAAATTCAGGACTTCATACTTGAGCTAGTAGTTTTTAATGTTGGAGCTAGTCTCTGTGTTCCCTTCCACCCTGCTTCAACAGAGTGGGAAAGGAAGCCATAAAGACATGAAATGTTTAGCCCCAGCTCGTCCAAGATGTCCATTACAGAATAAAAAGCAGAATTATTGCCTAAATTTAGAGTAAATCTCTACAGTATGACCTAATATAGTCCTGAAGGGGCTCAGTCACTAACCTGAGCCCATGTCAGGGGGTGCAGTGACTGGGGCTGTATCTGGCTAGTGACCAGCCACCAGTGGTGTTCCTCAGGGTGCAGCTCAGCTCTGTTCCACATGTTTATCAGTGATCTGGATGAAGGACTGGAATGGCTGATGACTCCAAACGGGACGATGGTTGGCACTCTGGAGGGACCAGAGGCCTTGCAGAGGGATTGAGCTAGCTTAGAACATTGGGCAATCCTCAGTGGCATGACATCTAATGTCAGCAAGCCAGCAGGAAAGGAGTGGTTGTTGGGCAGCCCTGCAGGAAGGGCTCTGAGGGCGCTGCCTGACAGCGGCTCAGGGCGAGCCCACAGCGTGCCCTGGCAGCTCGGAGGGCAAACGGCATCCCGGGAGCCTGGAGGGTGGCACTGCCAGCCCAGGAGAGGGGACAGAGCCCGGAGGGCAAACGGCATCCCGGGAGCCTGGAGGGTGGCACTGCCAGCCCAGGAGAGGGGACAGAGCCCACAGGGTGCCCTGGCAGCCCGGAGGACAAACGGCATCCCGGGAGCCTGGAGGGTGGCACTGCCAGCCCAGGAGAGGGGACAGAGCCCACAGGGTGCCCTGGCAGCCCAGAGGGCAAACGGCATCCCGGGAGCCTGGAGGGTGGCACTGCCAGCCCCAGGAGAGGGGACAGAGCCCGGAGGGCAAACGGCATCCCGGGAGCCTCGAGTGTGACACTGCCAGCCCCAGGAGAAGGGATTGTCCCTGTGTTCAGGGCTGTGCAGCCTCACCTGAGTGCTCAGTGAAGTTCTGTGCCCCACAGTTTGAGAAGGTTGTGAAGGTCCCTTGAGTGCATCCAGAGGAGGGCAACAAAGCTGGTGAGAGGCTGGAAGGCATGTCCTGTGAGGAACTGCTGAGGACTCTGGGCTTCTCTACTTTGTAGAGAAGGAGCTGAGGGGTCCCCTGACTCCTCTGCAGTTTCTTTAGGAGGGGAAGTGAAGAGGCAAATGTTGCCCCTCCCTGGGATCCAGATATAGGACACATGGGATTGGTCCCATGGAGACATTCTTTCCATTGCATCCAAGAACTGTAATGTCTAACAAATTATGTATTATACTATCAATTAATAATAAACTGTCCATTGCATGTGAGGAGAGAACTGCAATACCTGGCAAGTTAATTATGACACAGAGGAGGTACAACAGGGGTTCCTCTCATCCTGAAGGAAGGCCAATATGCACATTGTCACACCATGTGAGTTCAGGCAGGAATATGGGTGACCCTGCTAAGATTCTTCCCACAGCTTTGTAGCTGATACGAGGGATCTGCTAGGGATCATGGTGCACAACTGCCCACAGACTGCTCACGGCCCAGCCTCCTGAGACTGCTTTGACTTCTCCACCTCAACATCCACACATTGGACTGCTCTGAAGCAGAAAATTGTTTAGACTTAGCCCACAGTGGCTCTGTCCTGGCAATATTCCAGAATTCCTGATATCCTGGCCAGTGGTGTTGTAAAGAGACAAAGCTGTAATGTAGCCAGACCCTGAGCCATGTATTGTCCAATTAGCTAAATAAATTTAAATTTTAAAGAGCAAATGTAGCAAGCAGATCTTTGACAAGAATGCTAACGTTGCACTAGTCATTTGTTAGTCCTGGGTCTATTGTTCTTCTTATATTCTTACAAAGAAAATCTAACTGTTAGAGTATTTATTTTTAATTCCTTGTTGATAATAATACCAGAAAAATTGAAATTAACTTGTGTTTGTTTGTCACATTGAGTATGCAGACATGGGATTTTTCACTGAAATAACGGAATGTACCTTAAAATTATTTATATCTATTATATATATTACACATGGAGTAAATGTCAACATGAGTGTTAAAGGCTAACATTTCTATGTAGACTCCACAAATATCTAAAACCACAAGGGATATGGGAAGAATTAAGAAAAATATAATCTTATAATTTTGTCCTTAAGTCTCTCTCTGAATTACATAGTATCAGCTTGTATGGGACGTTTCATACTTCTTACATGACAATTTCAGTCATACCTGACCCTCTTAAGTATAAATAATTTTTTTCACTAACAGCCACTCGCAAAGTGAAAGCAGATCCATGTCCCATGCTCAGTTAGGGTCAGCTGCAGCAGCTTGCCCAGAACCATGTCCAGCTGGATTTTGAGTATCTCCACAAATGGAAACTTCACAACATTTCTGAGAAACCTATTTCAGTGTTTGATGTAAAAAATGTTTTCTTGTGTTCAGATATATTTTCATGTGATTCAGTTTGTGCCCACTCTCTCTTGTGCCCTCACCGAGCACCCAAGAATAATCTCCTTCTTAATTCTCCCCCATCAGGTATTTAGGCACATTGTTGAGATATACCCTGATCCCCTCTGTTCACAGGGACATACTGAGCTAAGAAGAACATCCAGGATCAACCTCAGTAGAAAAGTAGTGCATGATCTATAACTGCTGCCTGCAAAACCATTTGATTAGAAAAGTCAATTTCTCCCTAGCAATTCCCCGAAATTAAAGAAATACAGCTTTCTTTAGGACTGCACTCTTCTACCAGCACTGTCCCAGATTTTTTGATTTAGAGGTGAAAGACTAGACAATTTCACTTTGAGTATGTAGTTTTCAAAATGTGTTTCTCAATTTTAAAAGCATTTTTGAAGTACAGGGGTCTGCCATAAACTGTATGTGAAGTTGAGAAGATTGGCTTGTCTCAAATCCAGCAGCCATTCTATACACCTGGTCAAGATGTGGCATGGGCTTCTGACACAGAAATACAAGTGTGTTAGCAACTGGAGCAGGCAAGCACTCTTTCATTTCATGGGCAAAGGCTGGGTAGAGGGGAGAATTTGTCAGCTGGTTTTCTATTGACAGACAAAACTGGTATTAAAGAGAAGATTCTGATCCAAGTGGATTTAAATGTCCAAAGGGATTTAAAAATATAAAATCACTAAGACTGAAATGGGACTAGAGAATAATTGTGACAGCTAAAAACTAAGGAAGTCAAAGCAAAATAGTCAGTACTGCTGTTTGACATCTGTGTCCCACACACTCCATAGCACACTGGCTGGACACATCTTGTTGGCTACTGAAAACATAAAGCATCTTAGAAATTTTCTCTTGAAGAGGCATTCTTTTGTGGTCTTTTTTGTGTGTTGTTTGGGATTTCTGTTTGTTTGTTCGTGTGATTGTTTAATTTTGTTTTGGATTTTTTGTTAAATAGTTTCCATGCAGGAGGGAAAAATTCATAAGAGTTAGATTCTCCAAAATAAGTAACTGGACTGGAATGCAGGGTGGTGGATAGTCTTATCCCCCAGAGAGGAGATCATGAGCAATGATATTTTCTTACCTTCCTACATTTTAATGAAGATTTTTTTGGTTTTGTTTAAATATCTCCCTTTTTCAGTGTTCACAAGATTTGTAAACACTTATCACAAAGTAACTACTAAGCCTTTTGGGTTCAGCTCTTGAATGAGAGAAGACCAGGCTGAAAACTTTGCTCACAATTCTTTCCAGTAGCCCTCCCCAGTGCATGAACCCCCAAGCTGCTGCAGTAAATGGCAAAGCTACACTGACTTGAATTGCCTGGATTTTGCTCAGTCACTCTTAAACACTGCGTGGCAGACATCCAATATCTTACTCTACAAGCACACTCTTTACAACTTGTTAACAACTTAATGTTTTTGTTCTCAGAGGAGCATATCATTAATCATTTCCCCAAGACCAGTAAAATCCCACATTATAATAATTCATTTTAAACCTGTAAAATACAGAATGCCTTTGTCCTAGTGAAATGGACACACAGCTAGTAACCCAAGAAATGCAAGGGAAAAAACGTGGTGGTTCTCCCTCTCTTGGCCCTCCTTGATCATTAATGTGTTTGCCATCTCCAGGACTGGTGTAATTATTTAGGAATCCAAAACAGCACCTGTTATTCTTCACTCTTTAATAGTGTGGTGTGTATTTTCCCCAAAATTAAAAATAAAACACCAAACCAGTAAAAAATTAGGAGATAACTATAACTCAGAATAAGGATGAGCTTCCAGTCCAGCCATGATCAGCAAAGATTTCATCTGCATTTCCAGCTGAATCTGCAGGGTTTAATCAGGCATTTTCACAGAAAGGAACTATTTCTTTGGCAGTAGGATTCAAGGCCCTGCACAGCTGTGAATACACTAACTGTGGCCCACAAAATGGTGAACAGAATGAAACCCCTCATCACTTACGGTTGACAGGAAGGATCT
Source organism: Molothrus aeneus (assembly GCF_037042795.1). Lineage (NCBI taxonomy): Eukaryota > Metazoa > Chordata > Aves > Passeriformes > Icteridae > Molothrus > Molothrus aeneus. Next base: position 35,961,878 of record NC_089680.1, read on the forward strand.
GAATTCACTGTCTGCAGATAGAAGAGCACTAAATTTTACTTCACTTTAAAAAACTGTTGTCCTATAAAGTATAATTTACTCAACTATGTTCATACTTTGAAGCCTCATTTAAAACCCAATCGGTTTCCCCAATGCTATTTTTAGATCACCAAACAAAGACTTCTTAGCATATTAGTAAAAGTATGGCACTCTAGTATGTGAAATGTCACTCCAAAAACCTCCCACCTGAGGCTGGTTATTCATGTACTTCACTTGACAATGAATTGAATATTTTTAATGAAATCATATGTCATACTTTGCAACTGAAAATTTGCTGGAAAGGCAAATACTTCCTTCTAAAAACTTCTTTCCTCTCCACTTTAAATTGTGAACTGTTGAAAGGCTAGGGATAAATTGTGTTCTGTTTGGGTGATACCCAGTTTCTCCTCATTCGACTAGCTCAGTGGACAGCCTGATGTCACATCAGTAGGTCTCAGTGGACCTACTGATGTTTTTATTTTTCCTCGATCTCCTTGGGCACCAAAACCAGAAACAGTAAATGTCTTGAAAGAAAGAATTAATTTGAGACTCATATAATGCATTAAATCCCTATCTTAGCCAAAGAGGCTGTTGAAGTAAGTGGGGAAATTTAAGCACTGAGACCTACATACACAAGATTTGATGAAGGAGAGTTTTGAGCAGAAAAGTTTGATCCAGAGAACACCCTTGATTCTGCTCTCATCTTTTCTGCCTGCTATCTCTTGCAGCCTTAGTTAGATGAATGTGAGCAAACAAAATGAGATACAGGCATGACTGAGGTGTTTTAAGTCCCTCTCTGTGATGACACCCTTCATTCACATAGTGTTAATTTTATAAGTTAGTCTCACAGCCTCTGGGCTCTAGAATCCCATAAGCACTACCTAAATCCCATCAGATCAGCCTACAGTGTCACCATGAGACCTAGAAATTCATGGAATGACACATAAGCCCTGCTCAGTAAATGTTCTCCAGGCACACCTAACTAGAGATGACAGAATGAGATCCTTCACTGAATGCAATTGCATTTGTTATCCTTTTCAGACTGCTCTGTTAATCCTTTTCTGATGCTGCTCCTAGTGGCACAGTGTTGTGGTTTGTTCTATGTTTGTTCAGTTTTCCCCCGTTGTTGTGTTAATGGTTCTGCCCGGAAGTTCCAGTACATGTCCGTCTCTGTACCCCTCCCACGTTGTCATGGTTCCCCCAATGTATCTTGTTTGTTCCCCTCCCCTGGACGCCTGCCTGTCACCCGGCACCCCTGCCTCTTTTTCCAGAAGCTTCTGGCTGGGGTGTTGGGTGATTGGTTCAGGGGCCAGGGCCCCACCCGCAACTGTCTCCCGTTGGTTGTATGCAGCTGTCAGTCTTCAATGTATCTTTTGTACCCCTCTTCTGATTTGTTGTTCCCAACCCCGCCTATTCCATATAAAACCTGAGGCTTTTCCCTGCCTCAGGGCTCAGACTTCAGCTCCCTGACCCATTACCACCCCTTCCAATAAAACCTCCTTTCCCCAAGAAGCTCTGAGTCGCCCGTTCTTCAGTGCCCTGCAGCCTTGGAGTTTCTACCCGCGGCCACTTGCCCTGAAGCATAACATCGCTTGAGCACAGGGCCTGGGTTTAGCGCCTGGGCAGTGCTCAACTGGCTGGAGGTTGGCTGGACACTGCTCCCCTAGCCTGGGCACTCTTTATCATCCGGCCACTGCTCCAGTTCTGGCGCCCAACGTGAGGCCCCTCTCTGGATAGCTCCTGACAGGTGTTGAGGGTCAGTAGAGCTTGGAAGACCATTGGTGCGCGGACCCCACGGGCAGGATTATAAAATCCCCTTGGATGCGGAACTACCCCGAGGTTGAGCAGACCTCACTCCTGAGGCAGCGCTCCCCGGGGACCCCGGACGGCAGCTCCAGCACCCGGAGTCGTCCCTGCTGCAGGACCTTCTCCGCCCAGGTTTTCCGTTTGTCACCCCCCGGACTGGTGAGTGTTCCGTCGCTCTGCCTGTCGCCTCTCTCTTCCCCCGGTGTTCCGTCACCTTCCCTTTAGTATCCAGACAGGGGCTGGTGGGTGGCACCCTTTTCGCCTTTTCGTTTTCCTTAGCTGGTGTGGAGAGGGCTTAGCTGCGGCTGCTGATTTATAACATCTCACAGAGCTATGGGTGCTAAGTTCTCAGCAGCCCAGAAAGGGCTCTATTTCCAAGTTGCAGGTGTCCTTGTTGGGGGGGGTGTTTCGTTTAATAAAAAAGAAGTTAAAAAATTAATTAAATGGATCTCCTCTGAGTTCCCCGAGGTCTCCCCTGCCTTGATCAAAGATCCTGCCTTTTGGTGGAGAGTCTCTAAGAGACTCTCGGAGTTGGTTAGGTCAGGGGATGCCTCGCTCTCCCAATTGGCATTTTAGCAACTCAAGTTAAAAACATTTTGAGAGCAAAAGGGGACTCAGAGAGACCAAGAGTTACGTTTAGTTGCCTCCCCGGTTCAAGTTCGGCTCCCTCTACCCCTAACCCTCCTCCCCGTCACCCTAAAAGCAAGTCTGGGATTCTGAAAGGTGCAGCTCGCCCTTCCAGCCAGGCGCAGGGGATCCAGTCGTCCCCTGGCCCCCTTCGGAATCCCCCGTCCCCCTGCCCTAGGAGTCCTGGCCAGACTCCTAGGGGCTCCTCACCTTCTCCTGCTTCCCCGGTTCCCGTCCCGAAGTCCCCAGTTTCTAAACCCCCTTGTTCGCAGTTCCCGGTTTCTAGATCCCCAAGTTCTTGCTCCCCAGTTGCTAAATCCCCAGTTTATCCCCGGTTGCCTCTAATGACTCAAAATGGCTCCCAGGGAGCCCAAGATGGAGGCGACCGCGTGGCTGAGTTGGCGGGAAAACCCCCTCCTTCTTCCCAGAACCCCTTCCTACAGAACCCCAACCCTTTCCTGCCACTCAGTCACACCCAATGTCCCGCCCTTTCATCCTGCCCCTTTTCCAGTCCCTCCTCCTTCCCAGACCCCTCCTCAGTACCTCCCACTTCTCCTCCCACTTACCCACCCATTTCTCCTCCCCCGTTTCCCACCGTAGCTCCTCCCCTGGTCCCTCCCAGACCACCTCCCATGGCTCCACCCCCTGTTGCTCCACCCTCTATCGATCATCGAGCCCTACCTTTTGACTCCGCCTCCTGGGAGGGTCCTTCAACATCGGACCTCCCTGCCCAGGTTCCCAGTCACGCCCCTGCCTCCCTCTCTTCCGGTTCCCACGCTCTTCCTTCCGGTTCCCACGGTCCGGGGTCCGGGGGGGGGTCGAGAACCGGGGACCGGGGTCTGCTGCCATACCATCCGCAGCCCCGGTCGTTTACCACCCTGAGGGGGATGGTGGGGTGCGTCGACAGTGGGTCCTCCTCAACCACTCCCAGATTAAAGAGCCGGTCAAGGCACAAAAAGAATACGGTCGGGACAGCGAGTATTTCCAGGGAGTGTTGCAGGCGACACTCTCTGAGGCCGATGTCACCCCCTATGACATCCGGCGCCTCTTCAAGTGCCTGCTCAATCCCAGCGAGCGGGCCTTGTGGGAGGCAGCCTGGAAGAGGGGAGTGACAGAGGCTCTCCCAGGCCTGTGGGGTCAGCCCCATACTGGGGTAGACCTCATGGGAAATGTCCTGGTTGTCGACCAGCTCTTGGGGACCGGGATCTGGGCAGATGGGTACTCGCAGGCGAGTACCATACCCCGGGAGGCACTCCAGGAGTCGGCCCGAGCGGCAGAAAAGGCCTTCCTGGCGCTGCCGGGGGCGGCCCCTCTTCTCCCTTTTGCTAGGATCTTCCAGGGTGCAGAGGAACCATTCCTCGATTTCATGGAAAAGCTGAGGAAAGCGGTCGAGCAGCAAGTGGAGGACGAAGTGGCCCGGGAGCACATAATCAAGGAGGTGGCGGCGTCCAATTGTAACAGCGTATGCCGAGACGCCATCCTCAGCCTCCCAGTGCACCCGCCCCCCTTGCTGCACGACCTGATCGAGGTCTGCGTCCGGAAGGTCCGAGCCATACCATCTAGGGAGGGAGAGAAGAGGAAAACACCACCGCCCCCAGTCAGCGCCGCCACGGAGCCAACGGAAGATGCCTTCGTCGGAGCCGCCGGACGTTCACCCACTCCTGGATCTTCCACCGCCAACGCACCATGCCATCTCTGTGGCAAACTCGAGCACTGGATGCCCGATTGCCCGCTGAGGCGGGAGTTTTATGAATTCAAGAGGTGGCAGGGACAAAAGGGGGCAGTCCCGCAAAAAAACTAACAGTGCAGCGCAGTTCCCTCCTGCGCAAGGACAAAAATAAGGCGGGACAAATAACATCTCGCAGGGAGGGGAGGAATCAGGGACCGCCGTCCGTCGATTGTGACACTTTAAAACCGAATTTGACTTCTACCTGTGTTCCTAAGCCAACGCCGACTCTAACCACCTTTTCTGCCTTTGGACCCTTCAGGTTGCAGCTGACGGAGCCTCTCCACCTTAAGGACTCCAATTTTCGACTCGTGTCAGTGGACCCGGAGTGCCCAGGTAACTACGTCGTTGTCGGGGACACAAAACACACACCACACGAGGTGAACGTAATCCCGGGTCTCCTACCATCGGACCCGGGACAGTTCGCCGTGGGGCTGCACTGTGTCCAACCCCCCATTTTCCTGCCCAAAGGACAGGTGATCGCGCAAGCAATCCCTGTCCCTGAGATGACTTGGGCCATTGGGCGCCCACCAGCGGAGATCGCCAATCCAACGGTCGCGTGGGCCCAAGTCCTGGGGCGGGAAAGACCCCATCTTAATTGCTACATCTCTAAGGGGGGAGAGGGCAAGCCTCTTCAGGGCTTATTGGACACCGGGGCAGATGTGACGATCATTCCCTCCTGGGAATGGCCGTCACATTGGGAATTGCAAAACGCGCCAGGGCACGTTCGTGGTGTAGGAGGCTTGCAATTGGCCAGACAATCAAAGAGCGTTGTACAAATTACGGGGCCGGATGGGCAATTGGCTTCAGTGCGCCCATTCATTTTGGACTATGCGGAACCCCTGTGGGGGAGAGACCTCTTGGCCCAATGGGGAGCCCGAATTGACCTCCCAGTGGCTCCTCAGGTTTTTTGGGCAGCGGCCACTGATGAGCGCCCTACCTGGAAACTGAATTGGAAATCAGATAAACCAGTACAGGTAGTGCAGTGGCCGCTCAACAAACAAAAATTGGCAGCGCTCAACGAGCTCGTTAAGGAGTAGCTACTCAAGGGCAACCTGGTGGAGACCACGTCTCCGTGGAACTCCCCAGTGTTTGTCATCAAAAAGCCCAACAAAGACAAGTGGCGGCTCCTTCACGACCTCCGCCAAATTAATAATATCATCGAAGATATGGGGCCTCTCCAGCCAGGGATGCCGTCCCCTACAATGCTCCCCAAAAATTGGAATTTGGCAGTCATTGATATAAAGGATTGTTTTTTCCAAATTCCTCTGCACCCGGACGATGCTCCGCGTTTCGCCTTCACGGTTCCCTCCATCAACCGTGAAGCCCCAAGTAAGCGCTACCATTGGCGGGTCCTTCCACAGGGCATGAAGAACAGCCCAGTGATCTGTCAATGGTATGTCGCTTCCTTGCTGTCCCCGATACGTGCAGCCACCAAAGACACAATTATATATCACTATATGGATGACATCTTGGTGTGTGCTCCGACTAGCGACCTACTTACCCATGCGCTTGACCTGACAATCGATGTATTGATTGGTGCAGGGTTCGAGCTTCAGCACGAAAAGATTCAACGGATGCCACCCTGGAAGTACCTGGGTCTTGAAATAACAAAGCGGACCGTTGTTCCGCAGAAATTGGCTATTAAAACCAACATCAAAAACCTGGCGGATGTCCACCAACTGTGTGGGTCCTTGAACTGGGTAAGGCCTTGGCTAGGCATTCCAACTGAAGATCTAGCCCCCCTTTTCAATTTATTGAAAGGGGGAGAGGAGCTTAGTTCTCCAAGGTCCCTTACCCCAGAGGCCCAGGCAGCGCTAGAGAAAATCCAAAATTCTATCTTGGCTAGGCAGGCCCACAGATGCCATCCGGGTCTGCCATTTAAATTCGTCATTCTGGGTAAACTGCCACACCTCCATGGGGTGATTTTTCAATGGGACCTGACCATCAAAGGCAAGGACCGGGGCTCAGGGGATCCCCTCTTAATCATAGAGTGGGTATTCCTCAGCCATCACAGGTCCAAGAGGATGACGCAGCCCGCCGAGCTGGTGGCAGAACTGATCCGAAAAGCCAGATCGCGGATCAGAGAGCTGGCAGGTGTGGACTTTGAGTGCATACACATTCCATTAAAATTTGATTCGGGCCATCTAAAAAGAAAAATGCTTGATCACCTCCTTGAGACCAACGAAATGCTCCAATTCGCTTTGGACAGCTACACCGGCCAAATTGCAGTTGATCGGCCGGCCCATAAATTGTTCAACCAGGAATTCACATTATCTATCAAGACGGTTCAAAGTAGGACCCCGTTGAAGGCTTTGACAGTTTTCACAGACGCGTCTGGAGCATCCCCCAAATCAGTCATGACTTGGAAGGATCCTCGGACTCAGCGGTGGGAGGCCGATATCACTGAGGTAGAAGGATCACCTCAGATTCCTGAGTTAGACGCAGTCATCAGAGCCTTTGAGAGGTTCTCTGAACCGTTCAATCTGGTCACAGATTCGGCTTATGTAGCAGGCGTAGTGTCCAGAGCTGAGAATGCCATCTTACAGGAGGTATCAAACATTCCTTTGTTTAATTTGCTCTCAAAGCTCGTGCATTTAGTCTCCCACCGAGAGCAACCATACTATGTGATGCACATCAGGTCTCACACCAATTTGCCTGGGTTTATTGCGGAGGGCAACAGGCGCGCTGACGCCCTTGCCGCTCCAGTTCAAGCTGCCCCTCTCCCTGATCTGTTCAGTCAGGCAAAGATCAGCCACCAGCGATTCCATCAAAACGCCCCTGGCCTTGTTCGTCAGTTTCATCTAACCCGCGAACAGGCCAAGGCGATCGTGGCTACATGTCCCCATTGCCAGTCCCACCAGCTCCCGTCTATACCCTTGGGAGCTAACCCCCGAGGTCTATCTAGTTGCGAGGTGTGGCAGATGGATGTCACCCACATTCCATCTTTTGGCCGGCTTCAGTTTGTTCATGTTTCTGTGGACACTTTCTCTGGCGCAGTCTATGCCTCTGCCCACACAGGGGAAAGGGCAGCGGATTGTGAGAAGCATCTGATTCAAGCGTTCGCTGTCCTGGGCATCCCCAAGGTTCTCAAAACAGACAATGGCCCAGCATACAAGTCCAGGGAGCTGCGAAGCTTCCTGCAGCAATGGGGAATAGAACATAAGACGGGCATCCCCTATTCCCCAACAGGCCAAGCCATGGTGGAAAGGACCCACCAGAGCCTCAAAAGAGTTTTAGAACAGCAATGAGTGGCCGTGAAGGTGGAGTCCCCCCATATCCGTCTCGCGAGGGCGCTTTATACTATCAACTTTTTAAATTGTTCTTATGAGAACCTGAACCCGCCCATAGTGCGACACTTCGGGCGACACGAGCAGCTGCAGCTCAGGGCCAGGCCTCCTGTCCTCATTAAGGATCCGGAGACCTGGAAAACAGAAGGGCCTTTCGATCTCATGACTTGGGGAAGGGGATACGCTTGTGTGTCCACCCCCTCAGGTCCGAGGTGGATCCCAGCCAAATGGGTCAAGCCCTTCCGCCCTGGGAAGACTCCAGGGGCAGAAAACGTGGGGCAGGTCACCGAGGCGTGTTGGCGGCGGCAGCGGAAACCCTAGGGGATGGAGCCACCCTTAACCTGAATCCCTCCCTGCCTTGGGCAGAACCAAGTTTAAGCTTTTTCTTACGTTTCTCCTTCTTGTTCGTTTTAGTTACTTTCATATCGGCATGGACCTGGCCCGCCATTTCATTACCCTGACAGCCATCCTCGTGGGGTCAATCATACCATCAGCAGACCCTTGGATCATCCCCCAGCCGAAGGCCAACGTGTGGCGAACCCTCGCAAACGCCCTCGGCCAAGAACACATATCCTCAACCTGGCATCAGCAGAGGACCCCATGTCGACCTGCCTCGTGGGGATCCCTCTCCTTCCCTTTCAGATTCCCTACCCTATTGGCCCTCCCCTTATTGCCCTAGCTACTAAACCCATCCCTTCTTCAGCTGACCCCAGGTTTGTGTGGAGAGATGCCATCAAGAACTTGGCTCCCCTGAACACCGAACCGTCCCAACTTGAGTTGCTCGGCTCCGCCAACGCCTCCTTTTGTTTTCAGTTCGTTTACTCCCCCTCCCCCGGGGACAAGCGTTTCGAACATATGAGGCAGTTCAAAGACGAATACACCGCCGGCTTGTGGTGCGACTCTGTCTTCCATATCTACAGCCCATCCACCTACGCCGGACAGCCGCTGTCTCTGCCCCGGGGGATCTTTTTCATTTGCGGGGACCGAGCGTAGGCAGGCATCCCCTCTCGCCTGGTCGGAGGCCCTTGTACCATTGGGCGGCTGACGCTGCTTACACCCAACAACATGCAAATTCAGGACTGGAAGATAAAGAGAGCGCAATCTAATTCGACCCGCATTAAAAGAGATCTCAAAGATCTCGACCCAGATTGTGACTCCGAAATTATTCATTGGTCTAAACCTAAAAGTGTGGCTGTCACCCTGTTTTTGCCATGGGTGTCAATTGCCAAGTCTCTAGGTGAATTGGCCCACCTGGAGTGTTGGGTTGCGAAGCAAGCAAACTTGACATCAGCTACGCTGTCGGACCTCCTAGCAGACGAGGAAACTACGAGGAAGGCGACCCTCCAAAATAGAGCAGCAATTGATTTCTTGCTGCTCTTGCATAACCATCATTGTGAGGAATTTGAGGGCCTCTGCTGCATGAACTTAACATCACGGGCCGAGGACGCGAGGGTGTCCATCGCCAAGATGAGAGGCCTTGTGCATGATATTAAGCACCAAACATCAGACTGGCTGGGGGACTTGTTCCAAAGATGGGGACTGTCGGGCTGGGCGGGCTCCATCTTGAAAACTGTTTTCACTATCCTTTTAGTCTTGTTTGTCGTTCTAATTGCCTGCTCTATTGTCTGGGGGCTGGTAAAGAAGCTTATTGCCCGAACCATCAGTGCTCCTGAAGTCCACCACATGGAAGTCCGAGAAAAGATGAGCGAAGACTGGGACTCCGCTTCCTCGGAGCATTCCGGCTCTGAGGACTTCTGCCCAGACCCCTGTGACGTAGAGCAGGCCCAGACCTCAGTTTAGTTGCCGTTCTTTTTCTTTTTAAACAAAAAAGGGGGAGATGTTGTGGTTTGTTCTATGTTTGTTCCGTTTTCCCCCCCGTTGTTGTGTTAATGGTTCTGCCCGGAAGTTCCAGTACATGTCCGTCTCTGTACCCCTCCCATGTTGTCATGGTTCCCCCAATGTATCTTGTTTGTTCCCCTCCCCTGGACGCCTGCCTGTCACCCGGCACCCCTGCCTCTTTTTCCAGAAGCTTCTGGCTGGGGTGTTGGGTGATTGGTTCAGGGGCCAGGGCCCCACCCGCAACTGTTTCCCGTTGGTTGTATGCAGCTGTCAGTCTTCAATGTATCTTTTGTACCCCTCTTCTGATTTGTTGTTCCCAACCCCGCCTATTCCCTATAAAACCTGAGGCTTTTCCCTGCCTCAGGGCTCAGACTTCAGCTCCCCGACCCATTACCACCCCTTCCAATAAAACCTCCTTTCCCCAAGAAGCTCTGAGTCGCCCGTTCTTCAGCGCCCTGCAGCCTTGGAGTTTCTACCCGCGGCCACTTGCCCTGAAGCATAACATCGCTTGAGCACAGGGCCTGGGTTTAGCGCCTGGGCAGTGCTCGACTGGCTGGAGGTTGGCTGGACACTGCTCCCCTAGCCTGGGCACTCTTTATCATCCGGCCACTGCTCCAGCACAGGTAACTCATGTACCCAGTCCCAGGACTAGAGCACTTATCTGAAATGAGAAAACCAAGTTCAGATAGTTATTAGCTACAGTGAGTCCACAAACCTACCTTCACAGAAGGCAGTATAAATGCCTGGGACACAGGTTAGGAAGCAAAAAAGCAAGTTATACTGGACAGCAGGGTAGCAAGTAAAGGGCATGATTTTGCAGTGGGTCACAGGTCTTCTCCCAGGAAAAATGTCAGAATTTACCTTGTGCTTCAGCTCCCACCACAAACTCCAAACACATTCGGAGAGGAAGGAGTGAAACAATCATACACACCGTGTTAATTTGAAGGCCTACAGTACTCACAATGTTCTCACTATGCTTCTTCATAAATATTATGCCTTTATCACCAAAGCATCCTAAATGCCTTCTGTATCAGAGAATTTCTAGCTAGCTGGCTAGCTTACTCCTCCTTTCAGTTTCTGGGATATGTGTCACATTCACAAACACAGGTCTGCCAGAAGATATACAAAAGCAATACACAGGGAATCTATAATGTTGTAAAGAGGGGTAAGAGTTAAAGGAGAGCCATGGCAGCAGTAAAAATGAGGGCTGCAGATGCTTTTGTTGTTATAGGAAAGTATATAGATGTTGTGCCAGGTCTAAAGATATTTGCCCTGATTTAGCAACACAGAACAGAAATTAAAAAACAGAGAGAGCATCTTTGGTAAGGAGCACAAGATGAGAGCTTCATGGAAGGATGACATTGTAGAGATGGATTTAATTGTAATAAAGAATACACTGGACATACCAAGGAAGAAACACAGGTAAGAAATATGGAAGTTACATTTTCCCCCCATATGTGTTCACCTGAGTGTAGCTGCTGCTAGCCAGAGTCAAGGGCAAACTGTCCTGGAAGACTGCAGGTACTGTGATGCCTTCAGTTTTAGCTTTCATGTTTCCCAGATTCTCTACTGCTTTAGTGTGTAACTCTGAACTTCATATAAAGTGTTACCAAGTTCTCTTCACAGTTTAGTTAGACAAAACAACCCTTTTAGCTGAGAACCATTGCAGCTTCAAGCCCAAAAAGTACAAACAGCAAATTGAGGAGAGCAATCTGGGAGGATGGGACTTCATAACCTGAAGCTGTAATTGGACAATTAACCCCAATATGTGAATGGACCAAAACTTATAAAAGTGTGAAAACTCATGACCATTGTCCATCTTGGGTCCATCTGGGGTCCAGCTTGGGAAGAGCCCTGGCCAGGCTCTTGTGCTGCCCAAGGTGTACCCTCAAAAGGCCTTTCAATAAATACCTACTCTATTCCTTTAACTCTGTCTAGCCTCTGTTCCAGGCAGCCTCTCTAGGCATCAACTGGGGAACATACAAAGGATAAAAGCTGGGAGACTTACAATAAGAAAATTATTGTGGTTTAATTAAACTCTTCTGAAGGCCATATTTTTAACCATTACGCTATTAATGTGTAGCAGGTGCAAATAGTTTTAGGAGCAAAATGAGTCACAAAGTATGTGGGAGATGGCCGGGTCTGGCATGAGCATTACTGCACAGGGAACATGGCTGAGAGGCAGGAGGCAGCAGATCTATTTCAGACTGTGCCACTGGCTTGTTTCTGAGTGAATCACAAAGATTCAAATACTCAAGAGCAGCTTCTAATTCCAGATGCTTTGCTTTAGACACGGAGTCTCTTTTCAAAAGCTCTGGACACCTGCAGTTCTCCCTATAATCAGATGGGATATTCTCTGGATGAAGTCATAAATATCTCAAGCCAAGTTCTGAACAGCTCAGAATGAGATTTCATGTTATGGCAAAAATGGTTGGCCAGTAGACTGCTGGATAAGAGCTGGCCTGCTCCCACCTCATACTCCCATGAGCTGCTTTTGCTTTTCTTGGGATAGGTCTGACAGCAGAGAGCCAGGGGCTAAACTGGCAGAAATACTCCCTTGTGGGGGTTTACATATCTTCTAGATCAGCTCCTTGAGTCATCCTCCTATGTGGCCTCACAAGCATTAGAGGGGTGCAGAAGATTCCCTCTGAGAAAGTCATGTTTTAAGGCTACTTTGAACATATATGTCTTATCCTCACCATTCATTTATTTCAATCTCACCTTTTGTAAAATTGAGATGAATACAGGTTATTTTAAGGCCACACTAATGGGAGTAAGAATGAGGAAGTACAAAGACTAAGAGCAACTCCATATGAATACAAATCGTAGGTACATTGTTCTTATTCTCATGTTTCTTCACAACTGTATCTGCTGAATTCCTTTCAGAGAATCACTTAAGTTCGAAAGGACTCCAAGATCACCAAGTCATTCTCACCTCTCTCCTTTTTAATGCTCTTAAACATATATATTTGTTTAGAATCAAATCTAGTTGAAATATGCTGGCTGTACAGTAGCTTCAATCAGCCTGTATGCTGAAACTGATCCTATCTCTTTTAGTTTAACTTAATCTGTGCTGCTGTTTCTTGTACCCTGAAACTCTTCAATCAGTGCCTCTTATCAGAGCTGACAGGAGGTGCTGGTTCCAATTCTGGGAGGAGTGGGCTTGCAGCAGGATCACCACTGGTCTGCCAATGCCTCTCCATAAGTCTGTCTTTGAGAGGCATTACTACTTCAAATACCCAATTAGTGAAATCTTGGCTCTGCTGATGAAGGCAGTGGGATCTTTGCCACTTGCATGTAGTGAAGCCAAGATTTCATCCACTCTATATGCAGTTGCAGTGCACTGAGGCTCAGGACTTTAGGCTCACCCATAAAAGGTTATTCTCTGCTTCTTAGACAACTCAGGATTTTTTTGCAGTTATGGACCACCAATTATTTCATTATGACAGCCCCCTCAGAAACAGATATGTCAGCATAGCCATGAGAAAAGGAAGGTAGATAATGAACATGAAATCATACTGAGAGATAACAGGTGTTGAAAGGTATGAAGGGGGGTTTTCCCACAAATTTCAGACTAAAAGAGTACCTGAAAAAAAGTACAGGAAGCACCAAGCCACATTTGTCAGCAACTAATAAAAAAATCCACATGAACTTAGCTTTTACTTTCCACATAAGCAGGTAGTTCCATTACGCAGCTCAGTGGTAACAGCAGTAGCAGTAACCAGTTCAGTCATACTCATTTTGATTCCTGTTGCAGCTATTTTATAAACTGACTTATTGACTGAAACTCAAAATATGACCAATAATTAAAAGTCAGTGATATGTGATTAAATTCTCATAACATCCAGTAACTTGTTAGTATGGAAAAAATACAGTGCCTACTCCAAAACATAGATCATTATCCACAAAATTATGCTTTATGATAATAGTACAATCACATTAGGGTTTCCTTAGGACCATCTAGCTGAAATCACAGCAATTATTTGTGTACTGAGTACAGTACATTCAGTAAGACCTTCACTGCAAATGGCCTGCAAGTAGCCTGCATCAGTAACACACATCGAGAATTAGTACTTACCAAAAAAAACAACAAAAAAACCCCAAACAAACAAACAAACAAACAAACAAAACCCACCAAAAAAGCTGAGAAATTAAATTGATAAGGTACTAGAACTGTGGGAACAAAAGAAGCAGTTTCCTATAGGCACAGAAACAGGGTAGCTTGAGCTGTGAAACATTATCCTACAAACAGAACTCTACACAGTACTCTAGAAAGCAAACAAGGGGGGGTAGAAAAAACTCTAAAAGGCTGTTTTCTTTTGTGCTTATTGTTGAATTCACAATTATATTTTTGTGCATGGAAAACACAATTTAAAAAGTATAACAGTCTCAGTGGGATTTTTTTATACTTCTTGTTCAGTATGACTTAAAAATAAAAGCCATAGAAAAAGGGTACAATACAGCATTTCTCTTAAAAACAACACTTCAGTGATGAAATAAAAACTACTTTCAACCTGTTGGACACACACAGTCTGTAGAAATTGGCATCATCCCTTTGGCTAAATTTCAAACAACTAATTTTGTAATTCCTTAGCCATTTACTCAACACTTGGAAATGTCATTCTGTGGACAAAGCAGATAATGCTCCATGTTAACTGCACTAAGCAAACAGCCATTCAAAGCAAATATTGACAGAACCTCACGTAATGCAGGAGAGAATGTCCATTTCCATTGCTTTATTTTCTTGAAAATTATGAAGTATTACACTTGTGAACACAGGAAGACATCTATATCCATGAATATACCCAAGCTTAAACCAGATTAGGTCCCAAAAAGGAGGTCCATATTGCCAGTTCATCCAGGCAGTAATTAATAGAAGTCCTTCCACTCACTTCTATGTGCACTGAATCATGCAGTTAGTCACCACTGCAGGAGTTTAAGTCAACCTATAGATGGGTAGTTTCTTCTTATAAATATATAGGCCCATAGTTTAGTCACTATTGTGAAGTCCTTTTACAAATTTTTCCTTATGCTCAACAGAGCAGAAATAGAGAATAGAAAATAGACAGAAAATAGAGATTCATCTTTCTAAAGGAAACATTTTGCATGTCCAAAAATATCTAAATTAGAAAAGTTTCTGAATGCATAAAGAAAGAGGTTACTCCTAAAGGCTTGTCATATACTTATTTCCGAGCTTTCTACTTCCATGTTGGGAAAGAGGACTGCAGTCAAGTTTCATGGATACAACACTAGATTTATTCTGGTAGAGAAAAATAGAAGGAAAGTCAATTAATTTCTTTTTTATTTTCTTATGAATAGTAAAGTACATTGGACAACAGAACAAAAATTGATCATGGTTTACAAACAAAGGTGAGAGCTGTCCATGAAATCCAAGGGTATCTTTTCCCAGGCAACATCCACTGCATTTTAAGTATTATCATACAAATACAAAATAAAGTGAAACAGAAAATAATTCCTTCTAAAGCCAAAAGAAAATATGTGCTTTTGATATGCAAGCATTTTATACACTAGGAACAAGAATAACTTACAGCAACATCTCCCTGGGCTACCTCAAGGATATTCTGAGGCAAGCTGCTGACTTCCAATAAGAAGAGGGCTTAGGCACCTACAGGAATACTTAAAAAGCGTAACATTATTTAGAGAAATACTTTCTTCATGTGTGCTGTAGCAGCTCCCATGGCCAGGTTCTGGACCTATGTGCTCCCATGGCATTGGACAAGAGGCTGAGTGAGAAGGTACAGGCTACAAGATTCCAGAGAGATTCTCAAAAACATTGTCAGTTTACACACAAAGGTACTTTTGGATGGTACAGTGCTTACAGCCTGCATAAAGTTTCACAAAAACCACACACACTTTCTGTGAAATAAACACGTGGACAGTGAGAGCAGGCCTGGGTGAGATGACCCCACGCACCCCAGTTTGCAGCACAGGGTCAGGCAGTGCTTTTGGGCTCTTCTGTGGCTCTCAGCAGCACCCACACCCTGCCCTGAGGAGGGAGGCTGTGAGAGGCCTGAGAACTGGTGTGGGACTTGGAAAGGTATCACACTGACAGGGAGAGAATAGTAAGATAAGGAAATGGACAGGCATCCTGATGTTCCTGTAGCTGGTGAAGTTCTATCCATGTGCATTTCTTTGTGGGTATGTATGAAAAAAATCCCACCTCCACATCATATGATTCCAAGGAGATTCTGTTGCCAGGGTGCTGCAGCATTTTTTCCCTACTTTTATTGTTATTTGACCAGACTACTCTCCCTTATGTGATGTGCAATAACTCATATTTATAGAGAGATTTATATGCACAATATTGGCATTAATAAAACTGGTTTTATTATAAGTGAAGTTTTATTTTTTTTTGTATATGATAGATTTTTCTTTCCTTATTGGTATTTTTTCCCTATGGACAAACAAGTTAACCGTGTATGCATGTTAAAAATTGATTCCCTAATTTCTGCCATATGATTTCAATACAAACACTTTTAATTTCCAGATGCAATGAAAAGAAATTCATGTGTATTTATAGAGGCTCTCCTGCATGTTTCTTTCTGGTTTACAAATATCTTTTAAAGCACTGTGGTCAATACCAAGTTGTTTATGCTAAAACAAACAGAGATAAGCACAGTATCATGCTGGAAAGGCAGGTAATGTGGTTTGACATTACTGTGAAACAAATTTAACAGCCAGCTGCTGCCAACACTGGCAATTCCTCCTCCCCTACTTACACTTCACGCCCTGGCACGTGGAAAAGTGTGTTGGAAAAACCTCGCTTGTGGGGGTGTGCCTTTTTCTATTATGGGTTTAAAGCACTTTGTTCTTTCCTGTTGTAAGTGAAAGTAGTTTGTTCTGGTTGCCCCCCACGCATGTTGGTTTGCCCCAGAGATATAACCCACAATTCTCCTGTCCACCGACCTAAAGATCGACCTCTTATTCCAGATCCTTCCCTGCCACTCAGGGAAACCCTGCCTTCCTCCCTGTCCATCACAGAAACCCCACCTTTATGTCTAGATACTTCTGTGTCCATCCTGTATCCCTCGAATTCCCATTGGTGTGCTTAGTCTACTCTCCTCCCCTGTTGTCCCCCATTGGTTGTGACGATGTGTACCCCATCGTGCTCCTCCCCAGCTTTCCTGCCATTGGGCAAAGTTTGTACCCTCCCCTTGCTCCCTCCCTCGTACTTAAACTGCTGTAAGCCTACATTTGCTGTTACTTGCTCCTCGATCTTTTCAAGGATTGAAGGGTGTTGGGAAGCCACACAAGTGCTTCCTCTCTCGTTCTGGATTTCTGTGCTCGGGATTCCGGCAGCAGCCGCACAGAGCAGCTTTGCTGCCTTTGGGAGTGAAGCAGCCCTGTTCCCCCGCCACCCACACCAGCCCGAGGGGAGAGGAGGGGGTGGCCAGTCCTGGCACTAATTCCTCCTTGGCACAGGCCGGGGGATGAGGCTGGCTGCACGCTTCTCCGAGCGGCGGCTGTGTCACTCGCTGGCTCCAGGAAGGAGAAGCAGCGGCGTGTGCGTGGGGAAATGCCAGCGCGTAGGTCCTGCCCTTCACCTGGGGCAGCATTTGTCAACAGAGCAGCAAAATGGGCTAGAAGGCTAGCCCATCGTAAAAGATGAGCTGATTTAAACGTTTGTCAGAGAGCTGAAAAGCCATGGCAGTTGCAAATTTCTTAGCGTCCAACACAAAACTGAGCTTTGCTGCCTTTAATTCACTTTGGAAGCAGAAAATGTAAAGTACCAACATGGATGTCTGCAAACAGACTGATTCTATAAAGCTTATCTGACTTTATTTTATACTAACAGTCACTATTAGATGACTTCCAAGTATCCAGCTATTTCGTTGGTAAATATCTGGTGGCAATCTAACCTAGAAAAGGAGATCTTTTAGCTTACACCAAGGATTTTACAGTAAAAATACTTATGATTCTTGGTTAGTAGTTAGATAGGGTCTTTCATATGGAGAATACACAGCTAATAAAAACATAAAAAGTAAAATTCCATATACTTCTTTAAAATTTATTTAAATAAAAACTGTCCCAAAATATACTTATCTCAATTCCTGCTTTAGGCAAAGTGTATTTGCCCTGAACTAATGTAATTGTTTCAGAAAAAGTCTCTGAAAAAAATGGAAATTCCAGGTTCTGATTATAACTCTTAGGAAAGGCTGCACGGTGTAAGAAATTCGACATTTCATTCAAGTCCACAAAGAAGACTGTGTCTGCCACAGTCTCTGCACACATCTTCAGTGTTGGACCAAAGTACAGGTCAAATACTTGGCCCTTTCCAGTGCGTCACGTGTTCTAGGAAGAATAAATCTCAGTCAAATAATAGGAAAAATCATGGTCTCTGTCAAATGGACACTTCATATTCTCACTTCTATTTCATTTAGAATTTTCTTCTTTCAAATATCTAAACAATGAAAGATGTATTTAATAAGCAGAAAACATTTTATTATATATACATTCTCTGTGAAGATGTAGTTCTGTTTGAGAAGTTTTCTTATCTTCAGAATTAGAAATGCTAAGCAATACTGAGAAAAAGGAATTACATATCCCTTATTTCCTTCTTTATATTCTTGCATGTTATCACTAGATATGTGTTACATAGATGTGGCCCAAAAGCCAAGCCCCAAGGTCTGACAGTTCCCAAACTACTTGGGAGTTCAGGAATAAGAGAGTATAAGAGAGTACTCCTCAAGTGAGTCCCTAAGCTCTGGGATCTGATTTCCTCTAGATTTAGGACCATTTCAGGCATGCTACACAATTCCTTTTGTCTTGATGTTCGAAGAGGATGAGGCCTGAGAGATGGAGGGGCTGGAAATACTGAAGAACAGCGTAGGTGGGGTTTCGTAACACTGGTCCCCAGAGTGCTTTTGTTTTTTGTGGGAGAATGTGCAAATAGTAGCACCAAGAACAGTAAATTCTGATGAACTGAATTCTGAATTATGCATTGAAGCCTCAAAAGCTTTCACCAGGATAGATGCTGACAGGTGCTTAGAGCTGTGGGGCACTGTACATCTTTGACTTGTTCCACAGTGAAGACAGAATGAAGAAACTATGCAGTATAATTGAACCAAATATACCAAATAAATACACTTGCTAAATAATACAGAAATATGCAAGATACAGCTAGAGGCATGCTGCTGCTCTGGCTGGTTTCTGTCAGCTTCTCTGAACTATTAGCACTACAAACACTAAACTGCGTAACTAAAAGGTCCATGAGTGATTTAGAGAGACACTAGTATATCCTTGTACGCTACAAAATGAAATTGGCGCTGCAGAAGTAAAATCAATAAATAAAAATGAATGTAGACTGTAAAAAGAAAGCAGCTCACTATGCTGTCCTTTTTTTTTTTAATGAGAAAAAGTTACATGCAATATTTGAGGGAATTGTGGTCAATTAGAATAACATTCTCAAATATCACAAATCATAACTGAGAAAAATTCAGACAATAATGTTAATGTAATACTGAAGTGGTCTGGAAGCTGAAGTGGTCTGAGCTGTATCTAGGTTCAGCAGCCTGTGAGGTAATTTAGTGCTTTGTATTTATATTCTAAATATTAACCAAACAAGTAATAAAAAATTATACACAGTTTCTCCTCCAAACCAAAATCAAAACAATAAAAACCTTTAACATAAATGCAGTAATACTAGCTACAAAGACAGATGTAGCCATATTTTGGCTCCTTTACATAATGCAAACAAAATACCAGGGTATTAAAGAAGATATAAATGCAGATAGGACTAATTCTTTCTTCAATAAGCGTTGGTCTAACTGAGAATTGTGCTTGTAGAATTAAATTTCCTCTTATTTTACTACTTTTTACATAGACAATAAATTAATTCCCTTTGGTGTTTGCATAGGATAATTCCAATTCCAATTCCAATTCTTTAAAATAGCAGTGGTAGACATTAGTATTAACTGGTTTTTTATATTGCATCATCATAGAATACATATCCCCAAATACAGTATGATAGAATACTCTTCTGTTTATATATATGTTTATATATATATATGTATACTATATATGAACATATATATATTTATATATTTGCCTGGTTTATTACAGACAACAGTGCAGTTCAGTTTTGTCTGTGGTATGCTACATCTTGGTATCTGAAGTTTTGGGATTATGCAATTCAATAGCCTATTAGGGTGTAAAAGTGCAAAATGACAGAAGGGATATCTCTGAAAATAAGTTTGACATTTCCTGCCTTGAATGTTACTAAAATTAGAGGTTTAATAACACACCAGCACATACCATTTTATAGCATTGTAGACATCCCCAGCTAGAAAAGAAGTGGGGCCATGGGAGAACTCCTGACTAAGATAGAGTCAAAGAAGTTTCTGTATAGAACACCAATTATATGAGAACTGCAGCCAAGATCAAAGTGCAACCTGCCTACAAGAAAACATCTCAGAGACGGTGAATGAAGTGATGCACTCTAATGCAGGAGGTAAATGTCAAAACGTCATGTGCTTTTGCATACTTACTGACCACAGTACCGAACTGGCCAACTTTTCAAAAAACAAAATGACAGATAATAAAAAAACTAGTTTCAAGTGAACACCCAACTTATACCATTTCATGAAATCACTGCCTTGTTACATTTGCACTTACTATGTTGCTTTCAATATATCTTTTTTTTTAACAGATTTTTTTTCAATAGACTTTTGCACAGCCTATAGCTGATTGAAAGTCATAGTCTTTTAAAAGTTGTTTCCAGTGAACATATTGGAATCAGGACTGAAGATTTCTGAAAAAAATCAGAATTGATTGTGTGTGATTTATCAGCACCTCTTAGGAAGGATTGCTGATTTCTCTCCAAAGAGCCAATATAAAGTAACTTCTTCAACCCCACATTCTGCCGCATGACAGCAAAATGGTGATATTTAACTTAGAAAATTTTTTTCTACCTGTGATTTATAGGACTATTAATATAGGCATTTCCTATTAGGAATCAACAAACCCACCACTGTGGCACCCCAATCCTCAGTTCCAAGCTGTTTTATGCTTTTCTGGCACCACCACAATGTTAAAGAAAGAAAATATTATCTGAGAACATATCCTCACTGGTCAGCCACTGCCAGCATTAAGGAATTTTACCTGAATGCCTGATACAGGGCATTGGGACACAACTTTCTTACACTTTTTGAGTAAAGCACTGTGCAAGGAAGAAGTCCTCCTAAATGTTTGACCTGTCTTGATTATGTGCGTCTGTTCTAATTTATTGCCTTCCTGAGGCACAGGCATTTTGTAAAGCACTTGCCCAACATGAAATTCAGCAATCATCTCTAAGCAATTCAGACAGCCCTCTCCTCTGCCTTCAACTTCTTTTTTTCTGCAGGTTCTCCAGTGGTGTAAAATGAAGATGCAGCTCCCAAAAAAGCCCAACAATTCAATACCTGCCTCTCCTAGACTGATGGGAAAAAATTATTTTATGAGTATATATTTTGCATCATGCTCCTCAATGTCGTCTTTGTGAGTTTGACTCTCATTCCAGTCAAGTCAGTAGGAGATACAACACTAACATGGGCCGGGCAGAATTAGACGAGGAGCCATGAATATCCTCCATGTGACCAAGGAGTCTGAGATCTCTGCTTGGAGCAGTTTGTGGGAACCACCAGAATTCACATATCTTTCTATTCTCTGTTCCAAAACAGAGAAAGAAAAATTTCCCATAGAAATGTTTTGGCAATTAAATAGACACAACAAGCATGGAGAAGTTAAAACTTCAGGACTAAGTATAAATATTCTTGATTGATTAAAAATATTTCAAGAATGAAAACAAGGGGCCATGCCCCTCCCTGCCTGGAAAAGGACTATGACTAATGTGAAAAATGCTTTTAAATCAGAGCAGGAAAAATTGTGCCTTCTGGTTTTTTGAATTTTTCCTTGATATTTTTGATGAAGTGAAAGTTCTCCTTGGAGAAAACACATTGCCTCCTATAACACATGCCTGATGGCAGCAGGGAAGAAAAGGCTTCCCTTTCAGAAGCAAACTGGAGGAAAAAGCATAAAATTTAAGGACAGAAATGAAGCAAAACTTGGAATGCAAAAGGAGTCCTAATCATGCAGGTGTTTCTTTGTTAATCAGTTTACTGGCAAGTCTCAGAATCAAGGACATTGTGTCCTTGATATTAGGCTGAGGGAGTCTTGAAATGTGAGAGCAGGTAATTCAGTATCCACATGACATAAAAGGCTGGGCTGAATCATAGCCCTCAAACACATTATGAAACACTTCCATAAAAAAAGGATGTCATAGCCCTTGGCTTTCTCCAGCAAACATTATATAATGTGTAAAATAACAGAACAAACAACCTGGAGAGGCGTGACACAGAGCATGAACACCTACCTCATCATTCAAGGTAGATGAAAGATAACATTGTTGGGAAATAAAGTGAATCAGACTCACAAAAGAGTCCTGGGGTTCATTACACAACATAATATTGAATAAGACTGTTTCAAAAGCAATAGTGATAAAATTATGGTTTTAATTGCAAATAAAAACTATGTATAGGAGACAAAATTTTTCTTCAGGTGCCACCATCAACAGGCATTGTTGCCACTAGGAGCAGTAGCTTCAATTTAACAGAATATTCACTAAACATGTAACAGATGAAGTCCCCTGTGGCCACCTAATCTATATGCTGTTTGATTCTGGCTACGGGCAGATCATTTCACCTTACCATGGCCAAAACCACAGCTGTGGATCCTAATTTCTCTCTCTAGGCATCAAAAGAAGGCAACAGAAATTATAATAGATCTCTATTGGATCTTGGAATATTGAGATTTATTAGGGCCCCAAATGCATCTCTTCTCCAGGAACCGTGGTCAAGCACTCTTCAAAGTTTTGTACACTTTAATATATGAAGAACACCAAACCATTAGAGTATGTCCAGAAAACTGGCCATGATGGTGAAAGATCCTGAAGACAAAACTTTGGAGCAGCAACTAAGCTCACTTGGCTTCTTTGGCTTGGAGAAGACAATGGTGAGGTGTGAGCTCCTGGCAGATTCCAACTTCCTCTAAGAGAGCAGAAGAGGGGGGAGTCCTGACCTCCTCTCTCTGGTCCCAGTGACAGGACCCAAGGAATTGGTACCAAGCTGCATTAAAGAAAGGTTCAGATGGGACACCAGGAAATGGTTTTTCACTGAGAGGGTGGCCAGTCACTTGAACAGATCTCCTCAGGGAAATGATCACAACACAAAGCCTACCAGAGTTCAAGGAGCACATGGATGCTGCTTTTAGTCATCATTAGGTTTAGTTTTAAGCAGTCCTGTGAGGAGCAGAGAGTTTTGCTTGATGATCCTGCAAGCTTCCTTCCAACTGGGAAACTCTGTGTTTCTCTGATTCTATGATTTAGCTGCCAAAGGCTCAAGCTCACCTCTGGCTTCATGCAGCTCTGTGAGCTTGAGTCAGAGGTGTGCCTAGAAAGGGTGGTTTGGGAAAAAGCTGTAGGTGGTGGGGTTCTGTCCACTTTTGCTGTACAGCAGCTTCTAAGCTCAGGCTCTTGCCCTCAGTCTCCATTTGTGCTTGGTCTTCCACCTTCCAGCCTCTTGGTTCTGATCCTGACCTGATCACTTCATATTCTGTCTTGGTCTTGGACTGTCTCGTTCCTACAGGCTTGCCTGGTGGTCTGGTCTGTGAGCAGAGCCTTGATGCCATCATCAGGCCTGCTCTGCTCTTCGTGCTCAGGCACGGTGGGGCTGCCCCCTTGGCAGTGCCTGCCCGCCTCACCCCGGCTCACCTGCTCTCAGAGTGGCCTGTCCTCACTGCTTCCTGCTCACTGAGGCTGGGATCCTTTGCAGGGTACAGAATCAGTCCCAGAGCTCTTGAAAACCACGAGTCCAGCAAGGAACACTTCTACCTTTAAAAGCATAGCTGACCTCTTACACAGAATTTCTGTTACCAAGAGAGTCAGATGAGCATTTGAATCTACTTCTCTTCTATATCTTAGAATGGAGAAACAATTGAGGGAAAAGCACCTGATTTTGTTCAGTTCTGTTCAGTTTTGTTTCAGTGAAACATCCTGACAGCAGCTTTTAGCTGTCTGAGCTTTGTAAACTACTCTGTTGAGCTAGTTCTAAACAAATCAGATATAAGCTACTGTATTTGGCAACAATCTAAGTTGTACACATTTAGTTGGTTGTTTTTTCTTAGTGATGTTATTTTAAAAGTATACTCTATATGTTTGAAACTTAGGAGTGGACCTGGCATTGACAAGGACAGACAAGCTGACACCTACTCAAAATGATAAGTGTGTCATGAACAATTCAATTTCAAGAACATACATTTTTATATATGCAAAACTGACCACCGTTACGATGAAGGTAAATTTACATCCATGAGATTTCTCAGCTGTGAAGGCTCTTGTAAGAACGTTATTCCCTATAATCTGAGGAAGAAATAAATGAGTACAAATTCCATAGTGGAATTATGTAGTAAGTATTATATGTAGTAGAATTACTTTTCTGCTTTTCTTTTGAGCATGCAGTACAATTTAAACATGTGGTCCTGAGGTTTGAGGTACTTGAGACAGCAAAATCAGCATGAAGACTGGCTGATGTTTAGATATTCTAATTGTGGTGATGCTTCTTTAGGTTTAATAATTCTTGTTTGCTAAGAATGAGCTGAAAAGCTTTTAGCTTTAGATATTTTAATTCTAGCATGAAAGCTAAGTAAAGGAACATATTAGAATTTTCTTTTTGTTTTGCTAAAGACTCCTTTGCTAACAAGCAGAAGGCAAGAGGGATGTACACATAATGCTACAGACTGTTAAAGCATTCCATTTCATAGAGCCAAGAATTCACACAAGGTACAGACTCCCAGTGCCACTGACAACAGCTTCTTGCCATCTAAGATAGAGCAGGAAGCAGCCAGCAATGCTGGCTGCCTTTCAGATCTGTGATTCATGCATACACTACTCTTCCAAAGTAAATTAATTTTGAAATGGGCCCTCATTATCAATACTGAAGATTTATACAGTGTCTTTCAGCAGCAGAGAGATCACAATACTTTATAAAAAGTTCAAACTTTATAAACACACATAAGCCAAAAAAAAAAAAAAAAAAAAAATTCTGCCATGTTCAGATGGAAAATGACAGCTGTAAAACATACAGGAAAAAAAAATTACCATAAGGTCTGTTTGCCCAAAAAGGAATAAGGAATTAGAATTAGGGTGCCTTACTATTACAGAAGTCCTGACTAATTTATAGTATGTCCTATGATAGAGTCTCCAAATTCACTTTTACACTGGAATACCTGGTGCCCTGAAAAAAGGAAATCAAAACCACTGGAGGTGTGAAAAGGAATTTTGTTGAGGAAAATGTATTATTTGAAGTTGAATTTAGCAAAGCCACAAGAAGAGCTGTGAGATGTACTCTATGTAATGAACGCCTCTAAGTACTGAAACAACAAACAGTACAATTATTATTATTACTGAAGTATCAGGAACTCATTCTTACGAAATACACAGATCATGATGATTCAAGAAAAGAGGTTGTTGCAGACACTACCCTGGGACATTTTTTCAACCCTAGTTAGGGACAGTGTGTCCTGCAGAAAGCAGCTGTAACACTCAGTGAATCAATATTGTTACTTCTTACTGCTCTTGGAAAGAAACGATGAAAAGAGTAACTGTGTTCGGCTTTCCCATGATGAAATGTGGTGGTTACACGGAAGTGTGGCCTCTTGTTCTCTGGTTCTCAGAACCTCCTTCTCTAGTTCTCAGAACATACAAAGGACTTATGTACACTCCAGGTGTTTTACCTCAGAGTGCACATCAGTCAAGTTAAAACAGGATGTCATTTAAGACTTAAATGTCAATTTCTCTTCTCAATTTTGTCTTGTCTGCTGAAGAAGCCACAAAAATTAACTCAGTTGTACACAGTTTTGAGATGTCTAGCTGCACACTAGAAATACCAACATCTATAAACAGGAATAGGGTAAAACACAAATATAAGAAGTTTTAGAAGTGAAACCCTACTCCCTGAGCTTGAAAAAATTGTATTTAAAACCCTTACTTGCACATAGCTTTGTAACAGACATAAGTTGCTTGTTAAATTCACGCTTCTACAAAATCAAGGAAAACCTGAATCCTAGAAGTTCAACTAATAGTCATGCTAACACTGCTTCTTTTATTCTAGAGCCTCAAAGTATTTTAAGAAGGTGAATAAATATTAGCACCTACTATACGTGGAGTTGATTCACTGGAAGATACACTGTTTGGTTTGTGTTTCTTGCACTTCAGTTTGGCATTTCACTGAGGTGTTTAATCCTTAGTCCTTAGGGCCCTCCATTGTCTGTGAGCATAAGCAGGCAGCTTCAGAGAATGACTTGCATTGTGGAGGGCCTGAATTACTGTTCAGACCTACCAATCTTTCTCCAGTGCTTTTCAACTTTGTTGAAATGGAGATGAGACTTTTGTGGAAATGGCTAAAATTTTCCAAATCAGCCCAGGCCTAATGTCACAGCTGCTGTATTTTCCTGTATTCCCATTTCTTATCCTCCCTGCTAGACTAAACTACTTCTGGGAAAAGATCCGAGGATTTATAAAGTTGTATCGATAATGATTTTTTCCCTCTTCTTCCCTTTAATATAAACCACAATTCAAGAAATCAGTTAATACCTGCATCAGTCATGACCATAACAGAACACAGAAATGATCCAGGAGATGAAAAGATCCCTACCATTTGAACAGCTCCTTTTTCTATCTTGGATAATTCTTTTTCCTTTTTGAACTACAGTAATACCTACAACAGGAACAACTGAAGGCTAAAGTAAGGCATGATACACTTGAGTTCTTCAGTTATATTTTTCATTACAACAGTAGTAAAAACAATGCCATTACATAAATAAGCCCACCTAGAGCACAGAAGCATTTGATCATTCTTCAATCAAATATTAGAGAAATGTACTTCTATGTTCTGTTACCCTCTTAAGATAAAAAAGCATGCAGCATATTAATCTTTGGGTCATGCATTGTCCCAACATGTCCTGTCCTTGAATATACATAGAACAATTTATAAGGGTTGTTTGAAGTTAATTTAGTACAGCAGCAGTATTAATCATGATTTTCACCATTTTCATCTTGGATACTCAGACCTAACTGTTGGGAATGATAGCCAAACTACAAATATTTGGGGTTGATCATGCAATTTACAGAATAAAGATAGACTGCAAATCCACTTCAACATGAAACACCAAAGTTCTTAAAGATTTACAGCAGAAAAAGAAACCTTAATCCCCAGTGCTGCTAAGGAGTTTTGTTGGCTTAAGTACAATTGTAAAAACCAGAATGTTTATTGGCTGGCACATACTGTGAATATCATACATGGTCAAAAAACTGCCAATAAAGCTTTCACAGCTTCGCTATTCAACAGGCTGGAGGAAAAAATAAACAGTCTTTTTACTTTACAAAACTCCTTAAAAACCCTACCATCATGCAGTGGTGCAAGAATTCCAATTAGCTCTTCTAGAAACAGATATTCAGCAAGTGGACTAAGCCATGCCCAGCACATTAGTAAGTACACATAAGGATTACTGGAGAATTCATGCTCTATGTAGGAAAAAAGCTAGCTTTAAGGAACTAGTTTATCCTCAGACTGTACAAATGAAAGAAGAGTACAAATGAGAGAAGGGTAGCTAGAGGTTACATTGAGGGAAATTTTTAGCAGCTTCCTTATACAGAAAGATTCTGGACTACTGATACATGTCAACACATCTGACTGAAATGAATACATTTACTCAAAGCTTGTACTTGAAGCTTGTACATGAAGTATATGGGTACTTCACCACATATAACTAAATACTTCACAGACCCTTCAGTCACTGCTGGTGTGAAAAAGGCTTTGCTTTCATGTAAGTAACTCTCCCATTTTCTATGCCTGTATTGCATTCCCAGCATTGTATCTTATTTTATTATTTCTGGATTTTTGGAGTGCTGTTTCCGTTTCCCTGCCCACTCCCTCATTGTGATCTTTGATCAGTGGATCCTTCCCCGAGAGATACAAAATTAATGACTGTCTTAAAATACACACAGGCACATACATAACTATAAATAACAGAACAAGGTCCTGTAAAGGAATTCTAGATTAGATGTAAAAGAAAGTGCAGATTTGCAAAGTAGCAATTCAGTGGCAAAACTATGGTTAACATGAAACATGCTTAATGTGGTCTTCTGAAGTTCCCTAATGGTGTACTAAGGGTTGTGAAGTTTTGTGCCAGTTGTACTTAATTCTGAAATTTCTGTTCTCTCTTTGACTACCTAAGGTACAACAGCTGATGAATTCAGAAAACCAAAAGAAGTATCCTGATTTACCACGGCCTCATGGTTGAATTGTTCTGAATTTGGTAAAGTGCAAGGCACAAATGAAGCCTCCTCATCTGATAGTATTCCCATAGTACCTCCTCATTCCTATTAAAGATGCACTGCAGCTTTCAGTCAAGGTGGTAGTCTGGGCTGGTTTTCACAGATCTTAAAAGAAGCAAAATTATTATGTACAAGACTTCTACTACTTTGCCAATATAACCAGTGAATAGCTTCACAAACTGTTAGGAGGAGAAGGACAGCAGGAAAAGTAATTAAGTAAGATCTGTTTTCTAGGAAAAGTGAGTTAAGAATACCTGCCTTTTTTTTCTTCCCTGACACAATAAATCAGGTACTTCTCCTTTTTAAAGCAATAAGGCACAGAAAATATTGAAAGGCAGACAGATCAGGCAATTTTTATTATGCAAAAGACTGGAACGAGAAATTAATTTTGCAGTGGTTATATTAAAAAGCTTGTATATAGCTGCTGACTAAGTCAGTGCTTATTTTGGAAGATGTATCTAAATTTGACATTCAGACATCAGAAATGTAACTGTGTCCCCTCTAGCCAAATACGCAGTTTTACCAGAAATAGGATATACTTACGTAATACCCACCTACTTTTAACTTAGCTATACAGCCTGCAAAACCTTCTTCTCATGATACCATTAGATACAACATCTCAGAAACAGAAACGAAGATCCAATAAATTTATATTGTTCTATTCTGCCAAGATTTACAAACTACAGACCAAACAGGGACCCATAATTTCTCTAGGAGTTTTAATGCTCGCATAAATGGCTGAGTAACCCAAGTACAGAGATACATGTACAGATAGCTCCGAAAGATCTTGGTGTCCTTGGGGGTCCTGGACTGAAAGTTAGCAAACATTATTTCAATTTGCAAAAAGGGCATGAGGGAAGATCCAGAAAGACCTGTTGGTACAATCTCATTACCTGGGAAAAATATGGAGAAGATCACACTGGCTGCAGTTGAAAGGCACTTGAAGAATAATGCAATCATCAGGCAGAGTCAACAAAGTTTCACAGAAGGAAAGTCCTGTTTGACAAGGTTACTGGCCTAGTGGTTGAAGGGAAGGACATGGATGCAGTTTTCCTAGATTTAGGAAGGATTAAGAATTCTTAAGTTTGGATTAAGCCCTTCTGATGCTGTCCCTGACAGCATGGGTTCATGATGTACTGGGTGAAGCCCTGGCTGAAGTGCAGAGCTCAGCAGGGTGCAGTCACTGGGGCTGTATCTGGCAGGTAACCAGCTACCAGCAGTGTTCCTCAGGTGCAGTTCTTAACAACGTGCTGCTGCTTTTGGTGAGCCCTGAAGCTGCCAGGCAGTCGTACCAGATAATAGTTATACCTTTCAAAAGAACTATCCTATCCTATCCTATCCTATCCTATCCTATCCTATCCTATCCTATCCTATCCTATCCTGTCCTGTCCTGTCCTGTCCTGTCCTGTCCTGTCCTGTCCTGTCCTGTCCTGTCGTCCTGTCCTGTCCTGTCCTGTCCTGTCCTGCCCTGTCCCATCCCATCCCGTCCTCAAAAGATACTATAAGAGGCTGAACACAACAGACATGTTTTTAATAAAAACACACAAATAATGCAATTTTCCGCATAGCAGAAAATTGCATTTGACATACTGAAACTGAAGCAATCTAGATTATTAGTCAGGTGTCTTGTCAATAACTCTTTAGCAAAACATTTTTATTTGGCTGTTTTCTTCCCTTGAAATAATATAAATCTTCAAGTAAAGAAAAGATGTATGGAAGCAGATTGCTGTGGTGGCATTTGCTGGTATTGTACAGATAACTGATCCTGAATTGCTCGATATAATTAGAGATTTTGCAAGATCCTCTCATGTATTAACCTAATATCCTAACCTACACTTTTCCTTGCACTGGAAATATAACCAAGCTGTTATTCACATGGGCATGTCTGTGCAAGGGGAGAAGGCTTGGTGCAACATACAAAGGCAAAACGTGATTATTTTTTTAAATTTATTTTTCAGTATGAACATATGGAAGGCTCAGAATACACGGCGATCAGCTGATTATTCTGGCTGAGGTCAGTCCAGGGGGGAGCAGCGCAATAGCCAGCGGCTCCTGCACGGCCATGTGGCCCGAGCAGGGCCACGCTGCGCCCACCCGAGCGGTTCAGCAGTCCCAAAAGGCCCGGGACACACAGCTGGCATCGTGCCGAGGCACCGGCCCGGCACCCGCGGGCTGCTCCCGATCGCTCCCCGCGCCGAGCGGCCCCAGCACGGGCGAGCGCACGGAGACACCCCGGGGCTCCCAGCTCCGGTGCGAGCCGCGTTCCCGCTTCCAGAGGCCATCCCACCACGCGAACGGCCCATCCGGGTACCTCGGGAACTCCTTGTCCCGGCTCACAGCTTTCGCTGCCGTTCCAGGCGCGGTCCCCGGCGGGCGGGGCCGCTCCAGCCCCGCGGCGGGCGGGCTCTGCTGGGGCGGGGCGGGCGCCTCCTTCCTGTTTCCGCTCGGGATCCCGGAGCGCGGCAGGGCCGCGGTACCGCGGGGCAGCGGCGGGCGGCCCCGGCAGCGCGGCTTGGGCGGGCGGCGGGATATCGCCGTCCCCTCACGGCGCCGTGTGTTCTGTCCGCAGGGAGCTCGGCTCGCCCTTCGCCGCTCGGCAGGCCCGGAGGTGCCCGGGGCCGCAGGTGAGGCGGTGCCGGCCGCGGCGGGGCGGGAGGCTCGCACAGAGGCGGTCGGGGCCGGGGCCGGGGCCGGCAGCGCTGCGGGGGTTTTGGGTGCCCCACGGCCGCCAGTTCAGTACCCAAAGCACTGCCGGGGCTCCCCCGCCTCCCTGGTGAAACCTGCAGAGAGAAACCAACCGGGATGGCTTTCCTTCACTTCCAGGAAGGAAGGTTCACAAACCGCACTTTCTCCATTTAGCAATACATTCTTAGTAGCGTTTGCAGCTCTGTTGGATTAAATACTAATTATTCTATAAACGCTGAACTTTAACATAGGGTCAGTGCTTGTATTACACTTTCACATAGTATGCGCTGCTTTAACTTCTAGCAAAAATGATCTTGCCCTTTAATAGCGAACAAGGACAAGTTATGGTACTTAGTATCGTAGAATCGGTAGGGTTGGAGGGGACCTCTGGGATCATCCAGTCCAACCCACTGTGAAGGCAGGGTCACCTAGAGCCGGTGACACAGGAACCTGTCGACCTCAGCTTTGCGTATCTCCAGAAGGAGACCCCATGACTTCCCTGGGTTGCCTATTTCCGTGATCAGCCACCCTCAATGTAAAGTTGTTCTTTCCCATGTGAAGGTGGAACTTCTTGTGTCTTGTTCTTTTGTATGTGTGCTTTTATTTTGCTGAGTACTAAGATTTTTTTTTTTTATATTCTACAGGGTTTCCTCAGTAGGAGAACAGAAAAGATGTTTGATATTAAGGCTTGGGCTGAGTACATTGTGGAGTGGGCTGCCAAGGACCCCTACGGCTTTCTCACCACCGTGATCTTGGCTCTGACGCCGCTGTTTGTCATCAGCGCGGCGCTGTCATGGAAGCTTGCAAAAATGATTGAGGCCCGGGAACGAGAGGTGAAGAAGAAACAGAAACGCCAGGAGAACATTGCAAAGGCCAAACGAACAAAGAAGGATTAAATGGGCAAAAATGGCCTTCCTTGTGCAAATAATCCACTTTTAAAATGAAATACTTGTACATTTTGTGTTGCAACTGTCCTTTGATACTTGATCCTGTTATTTCTTGAAGTATGAAATTTAATACTTCCAGTGTAATTTTTTCCTGCTGATTTGTGTTAAAATTTGCCCAAGTGACACTTGTTAGAGTAATTAAATTTACTACTTGTATTCTAGTGCAGGTTGCTTTTCTAAATTTGCATGTTAAATTAAAAAAATAACCTCTTGGATGGCTTTGGAGGTAGATTTTTTTTTCCTCTTAGCTGAGCTATGACTTAACAAGTGTCTTAAAATTATCAAGTGTAGGGGAAAATTGAATAATAAACTGGATTACAGAAATGCAATTTTTGGCATACCTTGAGCAGGGCTGTAGAGACAAGCTACCTGTAGCATTAGATAGCAGACATGACTGATTTCATTTAAGGTCACTGCATAGTTGCTGCTGCAGTGTCTTTGATGGTGCTGCTTGTCTGCAGAAATAATCTACCTTAGCTTTTCCTTTTTCCTGAACTACAAGCCATCAACAGACTTTAACTTCAGCCCAAGTTCTAGGAAACTGATTGCTTGTTCTTAGTAGCTTCATTTCTCTTAAGGCACTCATGTTCTATAAAATACAGTACTGTTGTTTGATCTTCCCTAACAATCATCTGAATGCTCCACCTGTAACTAATTTGGTTTTGCCTTCATGAATTCTTTTTGCCTCAAAGAATAGCCATAAGTTGGGTGAGACCAAAGACCCAGGTGGCCTAGTGTTCTGCTATAGCAGATGGCTGCGCAAGGGTGTTGCACGAGCTGGTGACAGTAACCACCTGGCTACCTTTCATCTAAGACTTGAGTTTAGGTAGGATTTTTGTTCTCATGGCCCTTGAAAAACTCTGCTGCCTTACAGGTTGCAAGATGCTGACATAGTCAAAAAAGTCAGATTTGTGTTGTAAATACATCAAAATGATTTAACCTTATTTCCAATTAATCTCTTCTTAATCGACTTGATTAATTTTTCAAAGCCTAATTTTTTAATAATAGTCTGTGGTGGCCTCTACATAGTCTAGTTCAGAAGAGCTTGTAGCAGTCATTAAGATTTTGCATTTTGCATCAGCACAGAGTTGTGCATTCTAGCAGCTACTCTTTGATCAGTTTTAAAAATAAAACCTTAAAATAATACCATTGTTCAAATGAAGAGACCTATAGAGCTGGCTGACACCAAGGGGGATCAGAAGTGGGGAGTCTAACTGAAATTACTTCTAAGTAAATTTGAAGTTGATCCCCTTTCAATTTTTTTGGTGAAAGCAAGCATTATTAAAATATGACATTTGGGCATTTTTTAAGTATGTGAGATTAAGTCTCCATGTTTTGTATGAAGTGTTGTCAAATATGTATGTGTTCTACCTTTGATACCTACATAGCTTGAAACACAGGGAGGAAAACTGATGAGGGATACACTCCATAAATAAATTTGATACTTTTTGAAAAAAAAATTCTGTGGTCTTCATTTTTATTTTAAGTTCTCAAACATCATCTCTAAGTAAATAATCTGCACATTTTATGTATCTAAACTATGGCCAAAATGATCTCATCATCTAGGGAAGTCCATGGATAGACAAGGAATAAAAACTAATTTTTTTTTGAATATTTATGACAGTCCCTTGTCTCAGACCTAGTGTTATTTTCCAGCAGCTTTATCAATTACTTCTAGCTTCTATTATAGCAGTTATATTTATTTTAACTGGTTTTACCCTGCACAAATTGCTGTCTGCAAATCAAACATTCAAATATGTTGACTGTTTTAAAATCAAACATTCAAATATGCTGATTGTTTTAAGTTACAAGAAAGTCTCTATGATGAGTACAGTGCATAATCAGTGTAGTGTCATAGTGATTCCTATTAATGAAATCAACTTTTCCGTCTGCTTGCCAGCAGAAAGCATGCTGGCACTGCCAAGGGATTTATTCTGAAGAGATGTCTTGGCCAAGGCTTGGGAAGATGCAAGTGTACAGACAACAATTCTTACATCAAGAACAGTTTTAAAACTAAATTAGTCTTCAAGGAAAAAAGCAATTTAGACTTAAAGAAAATTTAGATAGTCTTTTAAGAATGAATTCAAGAGTAACTGATGAGCAGCAACTGTCAAAACCAAACTTAGTAACACACTGTTTTTCACAAAACCTAAACACCTCAACAATACTTTGTCATGATCAAGCCTATTTGAATAGTTCTGCAAAAGGAACTCAAACTGGTTTTATACTACTTTATTGTACTCTTGTATATAACAGCTGTGTATGTCGTCTGTTAAAATATTAATCCATTAACAGTACCTGTCCATTAAAGCTTATTTATTTTGACTGCTACCACTGCCTGGTGGCATCCAGGCACCTGGCTGGAAGGTATTTGCAGTGCTTGTGGGGTCTTGTGAGGGCTCCTTCTTTCCATAGTAAGGGGCAGATGCGTGGCCTTTAACCTGAGTATGACTTGGTTCAGCAACAAGTCCTTCCTCATACTCCTTGGCCTGAAGCAGCTTATCCTTTTCAGATACATCCTTGACTTTCTGCTTCATTTCTTCTCTATAACTTTCATTCCTAAGAATCTCCTGAAAACACATTAGAAAGACAATTAGGTCAAAAGCAAATGCAATATACAGTGTTTCAATAAAGCATTTTAAACAGTCGTTTATTTTCTTAATTTTATAACCCACATTTGCAAGTATTAAAGTAAAATAAAATGTGTCAAAATTGTTGGTTTTCCACAACTGCAAATTCAACCCTAACTGTATTGTGTCCACTTCACCATTCTATTGGAGCAAAAAGAAGAAGTTAAGAAATTAAATACATCAACAAATGTGAAAGCACATTAAAACTAATTGCATTTTTTTCTATGTAGGAGTTGATACTTACAGATACTTGTCATTTGCATCTGTTCCTGTAATTTACTATGCCTGTGGTGTTAGGTTCCTGTGCCTCAGGGCATAGTTTTGGGAGAAACAGATGTGCAACCATTGGGGTCTTGCTTCTGCAAGACTACAAAAGAAATAACTAAAATCACAAAATCACGGATTGGTCAGGTTGGAAGATAGCGCAGTGGGTCATTTGGTCCAAGTTCATTCAACCTCCATGCTCCAGCAGGGTCATCCCAGAGCACATGGCACAGGATTGTATCCAGGTGCTGCTTGATTATTTCCAGTGAGGGAGACTCCTCAACCCCTCTAGTTAATCTGTTCCAGTGCTCAGTCAACCCCACAGTAACATATTCATATAAAGGTGGAACTTCCTGGGCATAGGTGTCTGCTCATTGCCTCTTGTTCTATTGCTTGGCACCGCTGAGCAGAGCCTGAATCCATCCTCCTGACACCCTCCCATCAGACACTGATAGACATTGATCATGTCCTCTCTCAGTCCTCTCTCCTCAGCTTTTCTGGGTAGGAGGTGTGCTCCAGTCCCCCAGTCAACTTCATTGCCCTCTGCTAGATCTGCTCCAGCAGTTCCATGTCTCTGCTGTCCTGAGGAGCCCAGAACTGGACACAGCACTCAGGTGGGGCCTCATCAGGGCTGAGTACAGGGGCAGGATCACCCCCCTCCACCTGCTGGCAATGCTCTTCCCAATGTCTCCCAGGATACCATTGGCCTTCTTGGCCACCAGGACACACTCTGGCTCATGGAAGCTTCTTGTCCATTGGGACCCCCAGGTCCTTCTCCACAGAGCTGCTCCCCAGCAGAGCAGCGCCAGCCTGTGCTGGTGCCTGGGGTTGTTCCTCCCCAGGTGCAGGACCCTGCACTTGCCCTTGCTGAATTTCAAAAGGTTCCTCTCTGCCCATCTCTCCAAGCTGTCAAGGTCCTCTGAAGGGCTGCACGGCCCTCTGGGGCATCAGCCATTGCTCCCAGCTCTGCATCCTCAGCAAACTTGCTCAGGAGGCATCTGTCCCTTCAGCCGAGTCACTGGTGAGTAACTTAGACAGTCCTGGGCCTGTACTGAACCCTGGGGAACAGCAGCAGTGACTGCATCCAGCCAGAGCCTGGGCCAGTGACTGCATCCAGCCAGGCCAGAGCCTGGGCCAGTGACTGCATCTGGCCAGAGCCTGGGCCAGTGATTACAACCCTCTGGGTTTGGCCATTCAGCCAGTTCTCAATCCACCTCACTGTCCACTCATCCAGTCCACAACTCTTGAGTTTTCCTACAAGGATGCTGTGAGAGACAGTATCAAGAGGTTCCACTGCTCTCCCTTCCACCATCCAGGTAGTTGTTTCATCATAAAAGTCAATCAGGTTGGTCAAGCATGATTTATCTGCAGTGAATCCATGGTGACTGACTATTCCTGATCACCTTCCAGCCATCCATGTGGATAGAGATGGCCTCCAGAATTAAGAAAAGGGCTGAATTCTTTTCTCTATACCAGTACACTCCTCTGTGAACAAGAGACCATTATATTATTTTAGGAATTTAGGTGCTAAAATACATGGGGTACTGCCAAGAGTGTAAATAGCAACTATGAACACCTAAGAATGCTTAAAAGAAAGTAATGAAAGAAAACT
Source organism: Molothrus aeneus (assembly GCF_037042795.1). NCBI lineage: Eukaryota > Metazoa > Chordata > Aves > Passeriformes > Icteridae > Molothrus > Molothrus aeneus. The sequence continues at coordinate 35,997,710 of NC_089680.1, forward strand.
TTATGTAGGGGGTTGACCATGGCTGAATGCCAGATGCCCACCAGAGCTTGTCACTTCCCTCCTCAGCTGGATGCGGGGAGAAAATATAGTGAAGAGTTCACAAGTTAAGGACTATAAGATATCATGCCCCGAATGCCATCACAAGCATAACAGACTCAATCCTCTTGCAGGATGATGATAAATAAAATTAAATCTTAAAATCACCTCCCCCCTACCCTTCCCTCCTTTCCAGCTTTGTCTCCTCCCCGTAGCAAGTGCAGGGAGACAGGGAATGGGAGTTAGGGTCAGCTGGGACCTCCATGGCTGCAGGGCCACAGCTGCCTCACCATGGTCTGCACCAGGGGCTGCAGGGGGACCTCAGCTCTGGTGCCTGGAGCACCTCCTGTCCCTCCTTCTCCCCTGACCTGGGTGTCTGCAGGGCTGTTCCTCTCACATATTCTCAGCCTGCACAAAAACTCTACAAAAATGTTTTAAGTCTCATAAATATGTAATCAGAGAGGCATTACCACCATTTCTGACAGGCCCAGCCTTGACCAGAGGCATGTCCATCCTGCAACTGGCTGGGACTGTCTCTTCCAGACATGGAGGAAACTTCTGGCAGCTTCTCACAGAAGCCATCCCTGCAGCTGCCCTGCTACCAAAACCTGGCCTATACACCTTATCTTAGAGGTACCATGGAAAGCAACCCCTTTTCTTAGTTCTTAGTTGCTTCTGTATTTAAATTCACAAATACAGAGAGCAGAGGCAGAACCCTTTGCATACAAATAGAAATTGAATGGAAATACACAAGTAATACACAAATGACACAAACTGAGGAGGGATGAAAAATTTGACATGCTCAAATAGAAATATTGCCAAGCATTACAAGATCAAATTTTTAACAGTCAGTATAGCAAAACTTCTTTGTGGCATCTCTCAATTCTATTCTTGTTTACTACATGCCTATGTAAATCCACCACAACCTTACTGATTTCCACAGGATTACTCCTATGGTGCTTTTGATATACCCCTACTAAGAAACAAGTAAAGCAAACACCTTTGTGATAACTGAAGGCTCCATCATTGTCTCTGGTAAAATCATGGGAAGTGATTTATTAAAATACAAGCACAACCTACTTATTATGAACAGCTATTAATTTAAAATCTCTTCAAATGATTACTTCAACATAAAGTTATCCTAATCAGGTAAGAGCAGCTGTAACTAAACACCAAATGCTCCAAGTCCATTTTAAATGTTGATATATAATTGTTCTCTGGTTTTCAGACTCAAATAAGGCTCTTTTAATCAGCTTTCTGTGGACAAAGTATAATTGTGATAGAGTAAAATGAAAAACTGGATCTCAAAAAAACCCTTAAGAAATGATTCTTATTACCAATTGCAAAAAAACCCCAAACTGAAGTGACTTATTCAGAATTTTCTATACAATTTACTAGGATAAATTTTTTCTACTACAAAATGTACATATCCATTTTTGGCATTAAACTCATGCCACTAACACATACAATGAAATCACTGGGTTCCTGTGCTCAAGGTAAAGAAAATATGAATTAAAAATATTGGGTCAATTGGCACGTTAGAAAAACTGGGTCAAATACATTCTCACTTTGAGATTCCACTGCTAACCAATCCTTTACTGTCTGATTTGCTATAAAAAGTAACTGAGAGCTAAAAGTTAGTTTATTTGTGGTTTTTTTCTTTGTTTTTTTGTTTAAGTTACATTGTCAAGTTCAGAATACTTATATTCTGTCCTTCAAGATGAATCACAGTATTTTATAAGATGGCTATCTTTACTAAAAACTGCCCCCCAGTAAGTTTTCTGCTAATATAAGTACACAAACACATAATGTGCTCTGACCATTAAGCAAAGTACAAAATCTTTCTATCCAACCCAGAGAACACATAATCTATCAGATAGCTGCAGTTTTTAAAGGATTAGCTTGTTCTTCCAACACGCTCTTTTTGTACAAATAAATTATATAAGCTCTTTGAACCAGCAATTCTCAGGAAATACATGGCATCTCAAGACTACCAGAAATGTCCTTCACCAGTTTTACTAAAAGAAAATTCTAAGAACTGGGACTATGCTGCAAAACAAAAAACAAAAAATGCCTTAAGATATCAAGCCGCATTTTAAAGCAGTTGAACTCCCTACGTGCAGATGTTCACTTTGAAATGTATCAGCTCCCAGCATACAGAACAGGATACATATGATATGCCAAGAGCTACGTTCAACTACATGTTCTGCAGCTTATTTTTAGGTGGAAAGTAAAACAAGACATTTTATCACTGCAGGTTGTCCAGCTTTGGTGATTATTTTAAGTTGTATGAAATTTTTAACACTTCTAACGTTTGGAGCTGCATGTCTTTTCTCCTTAGGTGGACAGAGTTTAAGAAAGTGCTGTCTAAGGTTTCCTTGAAGAACATTATTATTAAGGAAATACCAAAGTGGCCCTTTGTGGAGTTTGAGGCAGCTGTTTTTCATCCACAAAACTGCTGACTTCTGCATAATCTGACATCTTAGTATTGGTAACAGCTGCATGATCAAAGAATGAAAGATAGCATGCTCCTAGGAGCAACACAAGCTCAAGACATGTTGCTGTCTTCCAAGGGTGTTTCTGCAAAATGCATTGGGCTGTATTTCCTGCCACCAGCATGAAATTTTCACTTCTGTTGCAAACTATATTTTTTGAAGCTCTGACATAACTCCAGCAACTGAGTTGTATCACAAAGTATCCTCTGTGGTGTGGAAACTGTATTCACCTCCACTCCATACAAGGAGAAAAATCTAGACAAAGAATTTTGGATGCATACCTTACTGTACTGGAAGAGCTGCTTTGTAGGGTAAATATTTGCCATGCAGTGTTTTTTTGCTCTTAAAGACTCCCATATTGTCACTTCTTTCCCCTTCCTGAATAAACAAGTAGCTTTACAGAATGAATAAAATGAGTTGCTCTTGGAAGGAAGATGTCATGAATACAAAAGAGGGTTCTCTAGACACACTCACTCTTTCAAGTGAAGTCTGCCTCAGTAGTGACCAGTCTTTGCTGAACACTTCTTGCTATTCTTCTCCACAGGTAGATGGTGGTACTGAACCCTTTCTGTCCTGCAGCACCTGCTGAACCCCAAACCCTGAGGAACCAGTTCTCCCCCCTCTCTGTGTGTCCCTCAGCCCTTAAGCTAGTCATAGTCACATCAGCACCTGCCTCCCACAAAGCATATTCCAACTCCTGGGCACAAAGTCTGAACAGAGCTCTAAGGATGCAGGTAAATGCAGATAGGCAGTACCAATGTACAATCTCTAAGGGCCAGGGTTTAAGGGGTATTTTAACAGCTTGGCACTTCCCAGAAGTTTTTTTAAACACCTAACCCTTTAATTACAAGGGTTTTATTTATTATTAATTTTGAGAAAAATGTTACTTCTTTATTCAGATGCGTTTGTATTTTAATTATATTAGAAATAAATAGTTTCTTTATGTTGTCTTAGAAACTATTTCTACTTCCCAAGTTACCATAAGTTGAAATACTCCTGATTTCTCTTGATTTGCATCTTGTTGGCTAGTTACTATTTGATGCCAGAACTGAGAAACAGCTGGACAGATTTTCTAAACTGTAGACAGTATTCATAGAATACTCACATTTTGTACCTAGTTTGAATATTTTATGTTTAATCATGAATTAACTTGAACTCAGAACTCTGCCTGTTAAAAATTCATACCTGTAGGTTGACAAAAATTTAAAAAATAACAAATGAGATGAAAAAATTGTTTTGGCAGAGTATTAAAGAAATTGATGTAAGACAATTTAACATGTCAGAATTTTTCTCCTTTATCAAATTAACTGAAACTCAGGCAAAATCCTAGAAGTTAAGCTGAATCACTATTTTTTAGAATATCACCAAACAATTAAGCTAAACTACATTTTCCAGTTTGACAAGTTAAGTGGCAAGATGAGATAATTGGCTATTACATCATATTTCAAGAGTACGAGGCAGAGAGACGACCTCATCTTTGGGAAGCACTGAATGTTCTGATCCAGGGCAGGTCTTGATATCTCAGCAACTGAACATGAGCCCAGCAGTACCAGCTTGGGAATGAGAAATAATGTGGTAAATGAAAAGCTGTCACTACATGGCAAAAACAGAGGAGCAGTTTGAAATAGAAAAGCTTATCTGGATTAGCCAAAATAGTTATTTAAATCAAACAGTGACTCAACTGACTGCTAATTTTGTAAAGAACATATACTAAATATCCTTGATCCGTCAACAAACAACATTATTCAAATCAATTTAAGATTTGTTTTATGCAGGTTCAGTTTTTGAGCAAATCTCTGATCAGTTACAATATTTAGTTTTACATGCAGAGCTAATACCACATTTACTACCATGCTAAGTCAGTTAAATATTAATCATAACTAGAGAATCTCTGGCATGAGCTGACAGTTTGTAGGGCACCACAGTGTAACACACTTGTGTTTGGCAAGAACATGTGGCAAGAGGTAAAAGGAAGAGACACTGGACTGTAAAGCATATCACCAACACATGGAGACAGTAGGGGTTTGTGCCTGAATTATTTTTACAGTTCTGCAAAAGTATTTGTCCAGAACTACACATATATTCAAGGTTACAGACGAGAGTTTGTAGGAGCAGCAAAAAACGCAAATTAGCCTAGCACCACTGCATTCTGCCCTGAATAAAGGACAACACATAGCTCTGATCTCCACAGAGCAAACAAGGAACTGTAGCTGTGACTCAGTCACAGTTTGGTCCTTGCTTTCCCTAGTCTACAAATGATGTAATTTGTACCAGCCCTTTTCCTGGTACGCTTCCCTTTGCCCTGCACCCCCACTCAGCTGTGCTGTCAGTGAATCAGGACACAGAGCCAGTGCTCCATGCACTCCTTCCCACATGGACAGGAGCAGAAAAGCAGCAGCAGCTCTTTCCTCTGCCGCATTGGAATCCACAGCATGGGCAATCTAGAAGCAATGGGACAAACTGGTGCCCCAATACTCCTCTGTGGAGGTTGGGCAAGCAGTTATATTTCAAACTTGAAGAGAAAGTAAAAATGAACAAGAGGTAAAAATCCAAAAGATGAAGGCTTCTGCAAATGCTCAATTTTTTTAAATTGACTTCTAAGACTATTCCCTTCTATTTAAGGTCTTCGTAGCTCAGTTCTTTGTATTGTCAAATTTTATTGCCTGTGGGAACTCAGCACGTCACTCCGGATGTCCAGAGTTACCGAGAGAACCCTTGGGGGGCTCGGAAATCCTGGGATGTTGCCAGGAGCGTCTGGTGACTTGACTTCGATCCCTCTAGGGATGTGCCACCTGTTTGAGGACATGAGAGTCACTTGGGAGTGAATGGTGCAGGAATGATGTATTTACAGGGCGAAATATAGATTTTAGGGTTTTGGTACAGGGGGGTTATGGAGACAAGATGGAGGGATCAGGGTGTGTCTTGTCCTTCTTCTTTCTTCTTCTTGTCATCCATTTTCTGTGGTGATGTTGGCACTTGGGGATTGGTCCATGGTGAAGGTGCACTGCTAATAAGGGTGAAACGTATTGAGAAATAAAGGTAAATATGATATACGTAGGTTTTAGTATAAAAAGACACGACCGCCCCGTGGGTGGTGAGAGTGCCCTTGGCTGCCTTGCAGGTCAGACCTCTGCTGGGCAGAAAGAAAATTCTGTAGATAAGAAATAATAAACAATCTGAAGATTGAAAAACTGAGGAGTCCAGACTCGTCCTTTGAAGCGCGGGCAGCCCTAGAACCACCCTATGCGTGTCTGGGCAGAGACAGACAGCTGACCGGACAATTGCCCTTTTACACCAAATAATAATCCTCTCTGGAATCATGCATAATTTACTATGCAAAACACTATTTAGTGCAACCTAAGTTACTGAATATGGCCCAAATCCTGGTTGTGATTCTGGACAACAATGGTGGGAAGTATTTTGCTCGGAGACATGTTTATCCCTGGCTTTTAAAATATTTTTTCCTTGAACCTGTTAATCATACTACAGCTTTTGGTGGCTTCAGAAGTAAATTACTCATGTGCTAAGCCCTAATCTCTATGTAAGAATGTACAATCTCCATATCAGTGTTCTCATTTTACAACTTCTCAACTGAAGCATCTGAAAGCAGACAGAGGTAAAACTATACCATGCAATCCCAACAGTGTCAAACAAAGCATTTGTCTAAACTGCATTCCATTCTCCTTAAAGAAATGTAAATTCTGTGTGAACTACTCTACATGAATGAACCTGCTTTTGATCTTACCATCTCTCAAATAAGTAATACTTAATATCAAACAAATGGGAAGAGTGGATATATTGTGGGAACTAAATAGAATTTAATTTCAATATAATTATTTGGGTGTTGAGAGGAAGAAACCTTATGCTTATTACAACTCACTGGAGTATGTTTTTTCTGCGCTTGACAAGGAGTTTGCCAAAATGGGTAATTATGGATACCCTAGAAATAGTTTGAAAGAATACAGTCATCATCACATTAGGTTTTTGTAGCATTTCACCTTCTATCCAACTGTGCAATTCAGAACTCACTGCATTTTATTACTGTGTAACGAGTACATACTGCATGAGAAAAGCTGCCGTTTATTGTGGTTTTCAATTTCAACCTATTTTCAGGATCTTGATGCTAATTGAAGGAACATGCAATTCTACTTTACTTCCCATTAAATACTAATGTAACACACACATACAGAGCAACAGAGAGGTTTCAGTTCAAACTGAGATTTGTGGCTGTGCAGCCCTGTGTGTGCTACAGAGGAAGCAGCTTCTATATCAACAGGGAAGTGTTATCTAGTACAAAGACTTGTGTACACAAAGATGTGTTACTATGGGTTCACACCTACCACTTTCAGGATACCATGCTGATGGGTTCAGAGATAAACCACATTTCCCTCCAGACCACTTTCTCTTGGCATTGCCATAATAGCAAGTTTCCTCATTAGTTTTCTTACACTGCAATGAAGTCTGTAACTTTATTTCTGTCTCCATTCTAGAGACATGGCCTTAAATAATGCCAGATTTCTCAGATATTCTTGAACTTCAGGACATTGTCAGAAGTAGTGTGTAACTAGAAGATCTGTTATGGGAGAAAATAAAGGTTAGATTTCTAAATATATATCTAAATATATCTTGTGTAATAGATGGCAGAATTCTTTAAAAGCCTCTGATGCCCTCTGAAATAAGAAAAAAAATCAAATAGAAGTTAGGCACAGAAAGGTCTGAAGAGACGTTTCCTCCTTGTCTTCATGAGCATCTTTTCATGCCTTTCCAAACAAGATGTGAAAAATCCAAAATATAAAGATGCCAGGTTTAAATTTCTGTAGCTGGAAGGAAAAGTGGGGGGTAGGGGAATATGCAAGACAGCACATTTACATTTAATTTGGAAATTTTTGGATGAGCTATACAGAAGGTGGACTATGGCTCAAAGAGTGGAAGGGAATAGCCTCTTAAAGAAATAATTTCTATGGATGGAACATCCTTTCTATAAAACAACTGCTATATTTCAAAACTACTTTTGTTAATAAATTCTAACAACATTAAAGCTGACCAGGTGAACTAATACACATGTAAAGTGATAAATTATTAAATCTGCTTCCACAAAATAGCATTTGATTAAAATTATTTTAATATTAGTAGCCTTTAAAACATTCTCATTAATTTAAAACTTTAAGGTCCTTAGACAGTGACATATCTCCTATTTGCCAAAACACTTACTACATACATCTAGTTTCCTATAAACATAATAAAGAAATGTATTAGTCAACTTAGTTATTAATAAATATTAATTATTTAATGATAAATAATTATAATTAAATTATATTTTAACCAGTTTAACTTAGTTAAACTAGTTAAAATATAATATAGAGCTGCACAGGAATCAAGGTAATAATTTTCCTCAGCCAACCATATATGATCATACTCAATACACATATAAAAGGACAGATGACAGGATGCTACAGTACTGCAAAAATATTTGTATTCAAGCTCAGATTCTCACTGTTATTAAGGAGTATATATACACATACTGTACACATGCTCAAACAGGACAAAGGTGTGATCCAGAATTCTATATCAAGACAGATTCCCTGATTACCATAGGAACAGAGTATGTTTAGGCAGAACATCACAAACAATATGATCTGCCATAATTCATCAAGTTATCACCCTTATCATAACTAAGCTGAGACTTGGCATATTTCAAGCTGTAAAAAAATCAAAAGGCAACCAACTGTTAACCAGTATCCCAGAAAATTATTTTAAAACCCAAGGCTTCCAGCATTAACGTTCCTTATGTAAGTGGCCAGGTTAGAAATAATGAAGGTGATGAGCAGCATTCATGAATTATGTCTAGCCAGACACAGAGGCCAAGTAACTTCCTTCAAAAATGGGGAAAAAGGGCTGGGCACAAAGGAGGAAAGAAACCATTAGGGATTTGGTATATTTGACACTGCACAAGATGACTTGGAGTATTCGTCCATAAAAAAAAACAAAACAACACAAACCAGGAGAGAGAAACTAAAGAGAGAGGTAAAGCAACTTCTTCTGAGCAAAAGTGAAAACTTTATAATGGAAACAAACAAACAAACAAACAAAAAAAATCAGGTGTTTGTGGAAAAAAGAACAGCTTAATTACAAAACATTATCAAGTCTCAAGAAAATCACCAGCAGACTTAGCTTGATGTCATGACCCAATTATTCTGACCACTGTCGGGGAGGAACAACTCACATATGTTCTCACTTAAATGACTAGCATGTCCTGATGATTATGAATGACATTTTGTTAGCCTACAGTATTTACCAAACCACTGGTTCCCAACATGGGGTCATCAGTGTGATCAGTAAGATCCAACTGGTTTGTGAAGCTGTAACTCTGCAATATTTTCAATTAAAAATTCATCATGAAACCTAGTAACCTGAGTAGTTGAGCACCCTCTATCATCAATAGCCAAGAGCTAATAAAAGATAAGACAAATAAAAGAACCCCCATATATATGATTCAAAAGGGGGATGATAGGCTAACAGAAGTGGAACAGAAATTGTAATAAGTTTAACATATGTCATTTGATATTAGAAAGAAAAAAAATGAAGGGCAAAGGACAGGAAAGAGAGCAAAACCATTCAAAAAAGTATTTTTACAGACTGCAAAGGTAGGAACATAGGCACAGCTCCAGAAACTTACGCTTTAGGATCTTTAGGGCTGTTACAATAAGATGATGACAGCAAAATGTCATTAAAGCAAAAACATAAAATTTGTGGGCTTTACATCCTTTTTCAGAAATAGTCTGGTCTCATGAGAAATACACAAAAGAACAAAGATTTGTTATACAGGATTTCAACATGGAATATGCCACAAATATTCCCTTGCTTCATAGCTGTCAAACAGCAGTTTATCATATCACCTTTACTGTCAAAAGGGGAATATAATGTGGAATAGCAGCCAGTAAGGTTTATGTAGCTAAAACACTAAATCAAATCAGCCCTACAAATAGGGACCAAACAATATGCTATGTGTACTTCTTTCACTATTATAATTATATTAAGATGTAAGGATTTGTGCCACTTTCAAATTAGGAGAAAAGTAGTTCATATCTAGCACCCCAAACTATACTCCATAATAGAGAAAAAATTAGGCTTTACTATCACATATTAAAAGTATGACTGGACCACTCTTTTCAAAATATTAGGAAGAATTTTTAACATATGTATATTTGAACTACTTTTTCTTACACAGGAAAAAAAAAATGTTTAGAGATTACTTGAAAAGTTAACTATTTTAAAATTCCTAGTTTATAATTTCTGCTCTGTGATACGGTCAATGCACAGCCCTGCAGGTGAAGTACCTAGCTGCTAAATTATTTCTCAGATCTATTACCCCATGAAACTAAAAATATAAGAAGTCCTGTAACTCTGAACGCACCATTAGTCACAGCCATCTTTCATTCTCCATATATTGCTTTTTTTGGAAGGTAAAATATTTAGAACACTATTGTTCCACAATTCTCTCACCTGTGGAGACTTCTTGCTCCCTATTTCAAAAATGAACCAACATCTCTAGCACCAGAAGGAGTTTTATTGCACCAAGTCCAGACCCAAGGCTGCCTGTCTTGGAGAAGATTTACCTCAGAGCAACTATCAGAGCAGCCTGGCTCACAGAAATGATAGAACAAAAGATACACAACACTTCCCATCTTCAAACATCACATAAGTGGTAATTTCAACAATAAAAGTTGTTTGCATACAGTTGGTATAAGCCAGAAGTAATTAAAATTAGGTCTGTCCAAACTTAGATGGAGCAACTGTTGTAGTATCAGTTCCATGGCTCTATATAAGTAACTAGATTGGGGAGGAAAGGGAAAAAAAATTAAAATTGAAAAAAAAACCAAAACACATTTACTACTTCCCTGAATAGGTTTAAGGAGAAATTTAACTTAAACTTCTTTCATTCATGGATGTATTATAGTCCTTACTGTCTCTATAGCCTCAGCAGCAAGTGTGAAAGAGGGGCAGAGAGAATTAGTTGAAAAGCTGTATGTTGTGTAGGAGCTTGTTTCAATGACAAGCTTCCCCAGGTCATCTTAACTCACAGGCAGTCAGGACAACTTTTCACAGGCCAGGATGTTCCAGAAGATCTAAGTGACCAAATGGCTGGATATGCCAACATATCTTCAGGGATCTGAACTTGACACAGTTACTCCTGATGCAAGTCAAGTATCTGCCTCCTTGGGTGTAATTTTGAATCTTCTGCAGCAAACTGTGTCTCCTCTCTCATTATTAGCTGGTGCTTAACAACTAATAACAGAAATGCTGGGCAAGTCATATACCTGTGAGCATGCATCTGCATACACAGATCAGCAGTCAAACTTGTTTCTGAACTCCTTACAAACTCATCAGCATAAAAGACACTAGGGGACATTTCTCTGCTTTCTGTTATGGAAAAAGACAGCCCCTTGTAGCATTAACACTGTAAAATGCTAGTGGAATTGGTTTTCCTGTTTTGATGACTCCACTGCCAGCTGGGATTGAAACCCACATTTTAGTATCAACTACCATGAAAAACACCTTACATTAATTAAAAACCCATAGCAGTAATTTAAGAATTTTTTTAATTGAAGAGACTCTTTAATGGTTATGATCATCTTAAAGAGCCTATGTATATCATCTTAAAAGGATTCATACAGAGAATGACTCAAGAATAATGGAGTTTACTTTACCTTTTGCTAAGTGTTAGATATCTAGTCAGTGTGCATTTTCATCAATTAGGCAAGGAACATACTAAATTCTCCCCCGTAAGTGGCAGATTACTGCACAGATGAGTCCACTATAAATCAATTCTGGTAGTTTCATTTCACCAATTGAAAATTGAAAGACATTTCATCTCACCTCAATTGTGGGTGGATCTTCTCTCTTTTTTCTTATCCATGCTGAAAAAAACAATAAAAATCAAATGGATTACTTTAAAGATCATAAACAGTATTAAAACTCAAAATTATTATTAATTTGTAACAGAAAGCAAGTATTTATGAAAAAATTACAATAGAATTCACCACAACCTGGCAAACCTGTAATTTCCCAAAATGTAGGCACAAGATGTTATTTCCTGTTTCAATGCTTGGTCTTCAGAGAAGGGAGAGGTGGGGGATGGTGTCACCGCTATGTGGAGACATTGGGCACAGTTTACATACCACCTTGGCTGTCAAAACAGGGCTTAAAAAGCAGGGCTTATGGCACAGGCTTATTGTTGAGCTTGCAATACAGAGTTGAGGTACACCCTAAGAAAATGACAATCTGATTGATGGAAAGAACAGCCTTAGACCACTTTGGTGAAAAAGGATTCCTGTACATGCTTCAGATATTCTTTAAGCTGAAAAATTTTTATGTTACTACCAGGTAGAATTCCTTTACAGGAGTGAAAGGTATAGCCCCAGACCTGACTGAGGGACTGCAGAGCCTGGACTGAACACATCATGTGGCTCTGTGGGATTGCTCACTGCCAGGAAGGGCGGGTACTGTGACTGGGGGAAAAATCCACTGGAAAAGACAGGAGAGGAATTGAGGAATGAAAGCAGTGGTGATGAAAGCTGTCCTGTGGCTCAGGTTTTCTGAATGAGATCCATGGATATTTGCCTACACCCATCACTATCACTGCTGTTAGCTGGGACTGTCAGGAGGCAACAATCCAGACACCAAATCACAGACGCTGACAGGTCTCACTTTGTCAATGAATTAAGAGAGAGAGCTCCAACTATTACAGACATTATTTAGAGGAATGACCTGACACCACTTTTTAGAAATACCACTACTGTAGCATTTTTTCATGGCTTTTTAATCTACACATTTGTCTTTTCTGCACATATTTTTCAAATTAATTAGTAGCAGAATGCAAGTAGCCAGTAATGAACAGAATTACAAACATAAGGAAAGCCACTTCCAAGTGCTGAGATGCAGAAAAATGTTATTTCATATGTTTGTTTAGGTAATTAAGATTTTTGTTACTATGCTTAAAATTAGAGCAAAAATAACATTTTGCTATAACACACTCAAGTTCCTGGCCTCACCTGTTACCATCTATAAAATACAGAAATGTTTTAAGAAGTAAATATTCCATATTTTAATTTTCTAATACCATCTGTGCTGTATTTTGAAGGGAACCAGGGAATGATTTAGACAAGCCTAAGACACTAAAACCTGCACAGTCATAACATCATCTCATTTCTGAAAATGCAATTACATAGAAGGTGAAACACTAACACCAGCAGCAGTATGCAACTGGTTTTAGGGAGAATAGGTTCCAATTAACATAAGAACAAAGGGAGATGAAATGGTAGAACAGCTTGGAATTTATCCAGGATGGCAAGGCCAACAGCCTTGGTTAATGGTAAAGTTTAATGGTAAAACACCTGCAATACTTTTGTTCTTGTCTATCAGATACCACTTCCTGAAGATATGTACTTTTAAATGTCTTTCTCAGACTACTTTTCTTAAAAGCAGTCCCTGTCATCTCTTCTCAGCATTCCTAACAAAAAATAGATCCAAATCTATTGTCATTGTGGAGAAGTGACAGAGCTATGAAGAGTTAGCATCACATTTCCTGCAAGTTTTATGTCAGTGGAAAGAAAAACAGCCCAATAATGTAATTCAAAATACAACTAAGTGACTGTCTATTAAAACTACAGAACTATAGAACTTTTTGCATGTACCTGTAGTAGCACTTACAAACATTTAAATTCTACTAGGATTTCAAACAAAATCTGGTAAGATGAAAGACTAAACTGAGACTGTCACTTCTCAGCTGGCAGCCTTGCATACATTCTGTAACAAAACCAACTATATGCTATTGAAGAAAATCTTATCACATAAGCATTTCCTCCTGAAGGAAGTTACCTTTGTCCATACTCAGCAACAGCTTCAGATTACTGAAATACTTGGCAACATCATTCAGAAAAAAGTAAAAAGCAGTAGAGATTTCAGATACAGCAAAGTGTGTATACTAGACACTAATCAATAAAAGATACAGCTGGAGAAAGGCAAAAATACTAGTTCAAAATGTCTCATAAAAAGTAAAGCATAAACCATCAAAACTTAACAGATTACTTTCAATGAAATATCATCTTCTACCTTGCCATGCCTTGCTTCTGACCTGTGGAAGGATAGTACCACTGTTTTCAATCCCACAGCTCTCAATATGTAACAATTGCTTTACTTTATTTGAAATTGCCAGTATTTTCTTAAAACACCAGCTGCATTTTAATTTCAGATCATTATAATAACTGATCACTAAATAAAAAATTTGAAATAAAAATTAAGCTGCAGCCAAAAAGTACTGCTGAAATATAAACAGTACAATAGATTTTCTTTCAAGACCACTTGTGACTTTTAGCAGTTTTTTGACTAATGATTTTCAGATGAATGGAATACTTCTAGCAAATGATTTCATAATTTAATTGTCTACCTCATTTTAAAAGCTGCAAACAAAACAGTGAAGGGTAACACAACCACATATGTCCTGTGAACAAAGTCCGTGAAATAAGGACCACTCTACAATACATTATCATTCATTAACTGAACTCAGTACCAACACTCAAAAGCAAAGAAGCAAACATTAATTTAGGAAGAGTTTTCGTATCAGACATTCCATAATACAACTGCATCTATTTAAATACATAAATAATGCACACAGTTTTAACACTGTGCTCTTTTTCTTTCCAGTTATAACAACACTTGAATACTTGGCTTTATTTGAGCTATTAACCTTTCTGTTCTCTAATAAATGTCAGGGGTACTAATCTTTTTCAGCTTAACGGTACATAAAACTTGTTGGCACAAATATTGATACTATTTTCTGAATTACTACAAGTAAATTAATTTTAATATCTCTCGTGAACTGCACAAGAAAGTCATTATCAAATGAAAGATTTCTTCACTGCCATGTAGCTGAGGGAGGAATATAGTATGAAAACTTACTAAAATCTTTGTAAATCCATAAGATGAAGTTAGTTAGACTTAACATTATCATACTCCTCTGTGCAAATCCACTTCTCAAATATTCTTCATAAAGCTCAAGAAGAAATATGAGCTTAAAAGCAAAGAAAACATCATCTGATTTCAGTATATTTTAGCACAATGCAGTTTAGCATACACTAGTTTTATCAGTCTTTCAAAAGAAACACATTTTATTAATAATTCACCTGACCACTTAATCTTTGGGGCTAAGAATGGGAGGACACTTAATTCTCACCAGTTTTTATGTAATTGTCTTTGAGACAGGAGAATTTTTAAAAGCCTTTCAAATCCTTGACTTTTAAGTTATCAATAAAATTTTGAGCACCCAACACACGGTTCAAAAAAAGCACCAACACCTCATAACTCAGGTGTAAGAGAAATTCATGGTAGCAAAGGGAGAATGAAGGTGTACAAAAATATAACCAATTTCCTACTGAGTTAGCACTATGTTTAACAAAATTCAAGTAAATAATATGTTGAAGTTTATATATTTTGCATTCTCTTTATATATCTGCATATATCCAGATACAAAATACATATATCTGTGTATACAGTTGAGTAAAGA
This sequence comes from Molothrus aeneus, assembly GCF_037042795.1. Taxonomy (NCBI): domain Eukaryota; kingdom Metazoa; phylum Chordata; class Aves; order Passeriformes; family Icteridae; genus Molothrus; species Molothrus aeneus. The sequence goes on from NC_089680.1 coordinate 36,012,803, forward strand.
AAAAGTTCTTGTACTTTTCTTTATGATCTGCATTAAACCTCAGTGAATACACTTTTAAATTACTCAACAGCTTTATACTATAGTCAAATATTTGTTCATGGAAACAAGGTAGGTAGGTAGGTGCTATATTACATTATATTTGAACAACATATGCACACATATATATACTTAATTAAAAGTTGAGAGTTATAGCTGGGAAAAAGTTTTTCATTACATTCCCATTCCCCAAGCTAACAAAACAAAATGCCTTCGCCATTGTCAGCCAAGATATTTTAAACCTGGCAGAGAAGATAACATGTATGTGCTGAGTGCAACCAAAACATCCCCCCTGCATACCAAAGCTTTGGCAAAATGAATCATTGCCCCCATTTAAAACTGCTGCTTCTAATTTTATTTGGATGTACTCATGTTAATTCCACCTTTGTCTAAAAGGAATTTTGCAAGTAAGCTGGACATTTCCTACCTTGAGACATTCGCATTCTTTCACCAGCACTCATTTGCATTCTTATTAGTATGCATGAAATTTTCATTGAACTTTAAGTCTCCTACTCGCAGATAACACACTGCAATGGCCATAAAAGTGAACATGCAAATTAAGACTCCCATTAATCACTAAATGTTACCAAGAAAAAGAAAAGAGAGATTAGGAGTAGATGGCAATAAAATGCTGTATGAAGCACACCTTCTTCTGAATCTCTGTGGTATGTAAAATTTCAGATGTCCCCTCATGAGCACTACTGACATGTCTTGAGGAGGTAAATTACACATACTTAAGTAGGTGAACATTCAGAACTAAAATACAGAAATGTTATCTGTTGTGTGCATCCATACTGCCTAAGGAAAAGTAGGCACTCATACTCTTAAGTAAAATATAAGAGGCTTCACTGAAACAAAACCAGGCAATATTTGTATTATTATTGTATACAAATATTTGTATATGGATTGCATTCTAAATTTAAAACTACAGCACAAGAGGAAATACACTTTTGGATTTTTAAAATTAAAATTCAAGGTGTACAAAGAGCTATCACTGAGGATAACACAAGGGATTCTGTTTTAGCTTTACAGAAGCCTTAATGGACACTACAGAACTTTTAATATTCAGAGGTCTGAGAATGTAGATAATTCAATCCTCCAGAGCACTGAAAACTAACATCTTTCGGATAAAATTTCCAGATGAGTCCTTCAGGAGTAAACCCTTGGCCTTGTATTCACTAAACTCCCAGGATCAGTACACAAACAACCTCTCCAGAGTCAAAGAAACAGCTTGCACAGGTTGAGTCTGTGATCTAGATGATGCTTTATAGCTTTCTACTTGGTCTCCTTTACTTTATTACACATTTAAAACTTGATAAACACAGTACCAGAATCAGTTCCTTATGTTACCAGTCCAAGTTGAATGTCTTAGGTACAGAATGAAATTTAACTTGTCCCCTCTTCCAATTTCTCTACAGCCTGTTCCCACTCCTTACACTAGCCTTTGTCCCTGGTTTCGTGTAAGTTCTCCTCAGACAAGTGATGCCTGTGAGTATTTCCAGGGACGGTACTTTCATTAATTTTTGTCATAAGAGGTTTCTTTTTCTAGTCATACAGTCAGCCATACAGTTGTGCAGGGTAACAAAGAAAGGGAAAGGGTGCTGGGATGACTGCTTTTAAATGAGGTGGCCATTTAGAACTGTCTACAAATAAAAAACCCTGAGTCCTGGCAGAACAAAGACAGTACAGGTAAAAGCAGCTCTCTACAGGTCCTAAGAAAAGGAGATTAAGGCAGCAGACTCTTCAGCACAGTCCTAAAAGTGAAAAGCCTGAGAGGAATAGGAAGGAAAGCCAGCCAAAACTTAAGCAGAGGCCATGGATGTCAAAGTACATACACAGGGTTTGGAGAGGAGGCACCTGGAGATGTAAGCATGTGCCCAGCAGAGTCCAAGAGCAAAGAGAAAACAAAATAGGAAATATTAAATAAGATTCTAACCTTATATTTATCTTTTACTGTTCAGAGGAAACAACAAGTATTTTAGAACTCCTTCAGCAAAGTCTCAGGCTATTTGCTGGAATGATCAGCATCCATAATAGCACGAATTATAATGTGAACACCCACAGAAAGAATGTACTGGGATATTTTCAAGCATCTGGACAGAAGAACACACAGTGAAAGTTCAGCACAGGTCCTGTGGGCCTGGGAAACTTCTTGACCAATGTTAAAGAAGAAAAAATTGGGACAGAAATGTAATGAGCATTTCAGCAAAGTGTCTAAAAATCTTGAATTAAACTTTTCTTACTAGATAACTGGCTTCTATAGTTGTATTTGAACTACTACTACACTTTCCATTCCTTCTCATTTTCAACTAATTCATAATTTCTTTTTTACAGCAGGCAAAAAAGAAATAGTGATAAATGGAAATTCAGAGCATCCTAAATCCCTTACACCCCACAATATGTAGCCAAGACATAATAGGTCTTTCAACAGCTTCTTTACCCACAGCAGAAGTACCAGTTTTGGCTTGTTAAATTTCTACATCCATAAAACCGTTTGCAAAAGTTAGACTAGCATTGGACAAAAAAAGTACAGGCTAGCCTTTTTTCTAGAATTCCCATCTTTATCTCTCAGAAGCATACACTACACACCCTTATGGTTAATAAACACACTGGGGAAAAAAACATGCATGTATCTCTTCTTTCTAGAGAAATTCAGTAGTGTTGTGGTTGAGGAATGGGACTCCCCAGTTTACTCCCCCACAAAAGTTCCCCAAACCACACTGCCAACTGCTTGCTCCCTCTCCCCTCCTCTTCCACCCTTCCCCACTGAGGGTGGCCAGGGAGGAGGATGGGAGGCACAAAAGGGAAAGATCATGGGGTGAGATAACAATTTACTGGAAGCAGCAGTGAGATAAGAAAACAAACATAAATTAATACTCATAATAAAAGCATACAAAAGAGAGGGTAATTTACATGCAAAATGCTCACCAAGGATGATCTCAGATGACCACAGCCATGTTTTTTCCCAATCAGAAACCACACCTTTTTTCTCAGAAGCCAGAGTCCCCTTCCCCTACTCCCAGCAATGACCTAAAGTAGTATTGTATAACATCTGGATTCTGGCCACAACCTGTTAGCCACACCCTCTCCTGGTGATTGCAAAAATTAACTCCATCCTTGACCAAAATCAGGACAAGTACTTAAGAGGAAAAGACTATTACTCAATCTGCAAACTGCAAATTTTCCTTTCCTCTGTGAATTCCTTGCTGACAGTGTATTTGTATTTGCTGACAGTATCACAAAGAGAAAACCCCACAGTTACGAAGATGAGGAAGTTAAGCAATAAAATCGTAAACATAGCTCATAACAACAGGACTGGCCAGGTAATAGCTTCTTCTCTAAAACAAATCTGAACAGGATGCCTTGATTTGAAAAGTGTGTCTCAGGTCTGCCAGCTGCAGCTTTTTAGACAAGGCCCATATACCCTTGAGGGCACATGGTATTTGACTTTAAGGTCTTGTCACATACAACATCCCAAAAATCTGCAATTTTCAAGACACCACACTGTCAAATCCCATGGATTTGTGCTAAATTTCTGAAGAGAGATATAGCAGAGGATTTTTAGTGCTACACTGATCCCAATAGCATGAAGCAATGGGTTTGTATAGCAATTTGTTTGAACACTGTAGTCTAACCCCATTTGGGAAAGGATGATTAGCCCACACCCGTCTGAGACAGTCTGACTGTCCGCGTTGTGTTCTTGAATTCCAGACAAGTGCAGACAGAGACTACCAAATTGTTCTGGATGAGAATTCCTTCACAGGAGAGCAGAGTTACCTGAAGCTTCATATATGCTCCTTGGTGTCTGTGGGGCAGTGTTTTTGCATGACAGTCACAGAGAACTAAGATGAGCTCTAACTGATAGCTAGAGAACTTCTGGATGAGGAAAACGACCTTCAGAAAGCTGGATGAATAGCATTCATCCATTCAAGCACCAGATGATTTAGTTAGGACAAGCCTATCAGGTTGCTGCTCTCCTTCAGCAGATGGCTCTCTTGGACTGACAAAGAAGCAGAAACAGCTAGAGCAAGACTTGCCAACCCCCTCTGGGTACTGCAGCAGTAGAAGACAGAAACTGTTGATACCATGGTTTCACCATAGCTGGCAAACACTGCCAATAGTGTTGAAACACTTTCAGAAGCTTTCTGCTCTTAATACTAGCCTCAGTTGATCACAACAAAAATCCTAGGAATTAGTGCAGTGACAATGATAAAAAACAAGGTAAGAATGTTTTCTATTTCTCTCCTGACTCCATTAAGGAATATAATGGGCCTGAAGTTTTCTTTTTGTTCAGTATCATCTCCCTCAAAGAAGAGCATCAAGCACAAAAGAAAGAGAATGAGGTAAAGCAAGTATAATAAGACATTTCCCAAATGTTGTAGACTCAATTCATTTGCAGCTCATCGACAAATTAAACCACAGTAATATCTGTGTATAAGAACAGTTTTTCTTCCACCAATACTTTTAACCTCTTACTAACTCATGCAAACTTCCAGCAAGTAGAATAGTCCATGACAAGGAATTCCAGAGCTAAATTACATACTGCTTAAAATCTGTTTGCTTTAAACCTAACAATTTCAGGGAGATGTCTAGGTATTTTACTCTCCCAAAAGCATGTTGAGTAATGGGTAGCCTCTACATAGTATTTCAGGGATTCCTTGCTTATACTGCAGAGTCCTAGATTTTAAGTCACATTTAACCCCACACTTGGCTCAAGCACCTAACAACTTCAAAGACCAACATATACTCCTCTTGTTTTTCTCTAAGAGCTGATCAGCTAATCCTAAGGAAATGTGCTAACTTCCTTGAAATGTTCATTACATCCCAAATTTTCAGACAAGAATTTAATCAGTAGCACTTGGACAAGACGGTTACTTATTAACAGGTTCTCCAACTCTCTACTAGACTGCGCAAGGGAGAGTATAGGAAACCAAATACACCATAAAAAAAGCAGCCCCATCACTGGTGACACCAATATGTACATCAACTGACTTACATATTAACACTGCAGTGAAGGAATAATAAGGAAGTTTTGTTTAATGCACTTCATGCTGGTTATTCAATCAGATCCTCCACAGGCATAAATATTTTCACATTTAATAGCAGTAAGTCATCTCCACATAGGCTTTACTTTCATTAAGTACTGACTTCTCAAACAAAATTTATCCTATTTTTAAAGAGGCTACTTTAAGAATTTATATTGTTATGCAATTAAATAAAAGCCTGCCTTTCCAAAAATTAAAAAAACAAATGACTTGTTCACATATCAGGCTTTCCATTAAAAATACAGAGCCTATATTCAATGGCAAAATTTTCTTGAAATAAAACCAAAATATTTACCTTCCCATTCTGCTGGAAAGTCACCGATTTGATACTGATATGCTTCACGATTTACTGCTTCTACAAATCTTCTTTCCGGTATAATCTGCCCTAAAGCAGAAAAAAAAGAATGAAAAATACATACATTTCTATTAAATATTTTCTATATAATCTTATAGTTATATATAAATATATTATATAAAATATTTAAATATACTTACATATTTTTATACAATAGGTATTTTGTATTATATATTTCTATATAAATTTATAATTGCTGATCACCTTATCATCTTGAAAGAATGTATTTATTCATGTGAGTGCAATGACATACAGGATGAAAATGAAAGATTAAAATACTGAGAAAATTATTACCATCTAGATGTCAATTTGAAATATTATATTTCAGTAACTTCAAGAAAAGCTTCCATGTTCTATTTTGAAGTTACTTGTATTATTGATTATGAAAAACAGGACTCAAAGATCACTGGTTAGGTTTGCAAAGCTATCAGGCCACATCATCTCCAACCACTGGCATCTGCCTTGTGCTTGTGAGACTTTTCACAACTGCCTATAAACTAAATATTTTCTTTGTTAAAAACCAAAAACCAGAAGGTGGGAATCCAACAGGGAACACTCCGTACATTGAAAGGGGAGACAGTGTGGGGAACCTAAGTCTACATCCCACATTCTGATTCTATTACTGCCAAAGAAGAATTAAAAACTTTGAACTGTAAGGTGATTGAACAGTCAGCAGATTGACTGTCAGATATTATGCTACTTTATGGAGAAAGAGTATTTTAAATTACTTTTTAAATTAGCAGGTACTGGAAATATATGCAAGGTTCCCATCCCTCATAGGGGAAAAACCCAACAGTACTCCCCTAGGCTCTTTCTACCAGCTTCTTCTCCTCCTGGGGTGCTGATATGCCGAAATTTGACATTTTGAGGAAATATTAAGTATATCTGCATGAAGTATTTTATTTCATAATGAAGTGATTAATGCAGTTCATTCCTTCAGTATGCTTTCAACAAGTATTTCAACTGAAGTTATTTTAAAACTGATACCAGTTGGGACTTAGAACCATTAGTAGCTAAACTTCACACTATTATTCATAATTAAGTATTTAATAGAATAAAATAAGAACTTTTATATAATGTGAAATTCCTTTTTCAAGATTTTTCTTTAGCTTTATATTTTTTTTAAGCAATGCAACATTTTTATTTTTTCAAGATATGCAATCAGGCAAAGAATATTGTGTAGAATGCCTTCATCTTCAAAATTAGATATTTTTAATCAATGTTGGAAGTTATACAATTGATACTTATTTGTTTTATAAGTATACAATTCCTATAAGTTTATGAAATTATAGTTCATACCTAGCTGTAACACAATTTTTTTTCAACAACGCCATGGATAATTTAATTTCTTACACTGTTCATCTACAACAGTGATGAACTGTTGTTCATCAACAAAAAAACAAAAACAAAAACTACAGAATTACTTTCTTCCCATGCAGAAGATTTCCAGAAAAGCTGAAGAGGTATCTAATTAGGGCTGATCCTATACAAGTCTCAGAAAAAACACTCTTCTCCAATCTTGTAAAGTTACTAGACTTTACTGTAAGAACAGCACCTTTACAAAAACTGTTCTTAATTTGAGTATTACACTATCTGAATAAAGCACCATTAGAAAGAGTAGTGAAGAACTGTTTTTTTCTAACTGCCACCACAACTTGTGACTGATATTCTTAAACAAAATATTCCAGTTCTTATTCTGCTGCAAGCTTTCATAAAACTCACATAAAAACTCATCCTCCAGATCCCACAGTCAAATCACGCTGTAGAGCCAAACTCAGAAATTATTTCCCAAATGTGTTGAGTACTGCTGGTGGCTTTTAAGCCTCTCTGCATTTCTGATGCACACACATGACACTAATTAACTTCAACAGTCTGATTTGCCTTATCCCCTAGGATTTTTTTGGCAGACCACCACTGACAAATAATTTACATAGGCTTTTGTAGGCAAGATCACACTGAGGCCTCTTTAGATGTAATTAAAACATTTTACAGTTTATGAAAGTGTTTTTCATACTAAAGATTGACTTTATTGAATGTTCTGCTTCCTATTAATTCATCCCTGTATTGTCAAACAAATACTTGGGTCTTTGCTACACCAATGCAAGAAACTTCACTTGTAAGAGCATACATATGAAACAATTAAAAATAGCACTATCAGAACAGTTTTAACTTTAAAATTAACCTCATTTTCATGTGACCACCGGACGTTAGAAACACTGAAGAACCATAAATGCATCAAGTTGGGATTATATACATAACACAATATATCCAATTGCATCTTAAAAAAATAGCAGGTCACTTCAGAAAGAATTTAGCAGATATACAGAACAGTAACAGAATATCAGATACAACATCATTTTACACTGAACGCCAAAGTAGCCAAGATTTGCAGGAGTTTTCAAGCCTGCAAAAGGGCCAAGAAGACTACGTAATTGACAGATGTTTCAGCAAGTGATACAGTATTTACATATGTTACACTTATATATTTTCTCACTTCTCATATTTTCTCAAAACCTTTCAGTCCCAATCTATTGAAAAACCAAGCTTCATGACTGAAGTGAATTTTTATAAAAGTCCCAAAACAAAAGTGTTTAGCAGAAGTTTGTGGCCTGCTGGCATAAGAAGGGGATAGTCAAATCCAGCAAAGGAAATACTCAGTGAAACATAAAGGGGTAGCCAATGTATAATGAAGCAGTTTCTAAATTTCTACAGCCTTCTCTATACATTAAGGAGACCAGAAACCAGGTTATATTTTCACAAAAAATCCCATGGTTAACAGCAGATAAGCACAGATGTTTTAAAATTAATATTTTAATTTTTCAGTAACTTCTAAGGAAGAGTCTTTCTATGGCAAAATATCCCAGTTAATCCACGACAGTCATTAAATATTATATATGTGTATTTACATTTAGAAAAAGCCTTGAAGAAAATTGAAGAACCTTTCAAATGAAAATAATGAATCCCAAAATTGTGGTGTTCTATGAACAAATTATTACTATTCTGACATCAATTTTGGGGGAAAAAATGTATACACACTAAAGATCTTCAGGAGCTCTAGCTTGATTTTCGCTGTTTACAAAAGCATTATTTGAAAAAGATTTCCTGTTAACCCTCAAACAAGTCTGTACAATGTGTACAGCTAAACAAACTATGGCACACATATTGAGTGAGAGCAGAAATGGAACCAGGAACAGGGAACTGGATGTTTCTGGCACCTGAACTGAGCTACCTGAACAAGAGCCCCTGCCAGATATAAAATATTGGCATGTTTTGCAGTCTGCAAATTGAAATAGGATCTCCCTCTCACACACTACTATGTGATAGTAACAATTCACATTCAAAATGAATGAACATCAGATGTTCATGAGAACTCAGAACCAGGACTCTTTTGGCTTGCTGATTTCAACATCTGCATGCTAAGAGTCCATGGAAGAAACACTCCACTAAGATGTTGGTTTTTTTTTAATGCACGGACTGAACTTGCAGCATTTGTGAGTTTAAGGCAAATGATTTTGCACAGCATCACTCTAAACTTCATGAAACATGCATTTCTAAAGCATATCTCTTTACTGAAGTGCTCTGTGATTTGAAGAGATTAAATTGTACTTCATTCACTAACAGCCTATTATTGTCAGCAGCCCAACATAAACTCCACTTACTCAAAACAAAGGTTTCTAAATTTTTTTCAGCAGTATCTTACAACACTCAAGTAACAGGTCACCCATTTATTTTCTGTTTGGTGACCACCAAATAAAATGTAGTTTTTGCTAAATGTGAAGTAGTACTTAAATTACCAAAGCACCTGAACTATGAGCAGTTCTTAATACCAAGCAAAGGAAGAACTACTTCTCTGAAAGTAACAAATGCATCTATAGGCTGCAGGAGCAGCTCATCAGTATGAGAACAGGATCAAGAGTTTTCATCTCCACTGAAGAATGGAAAAAAGTTTGTTATAAAAGACAACCCTTTTAAAGGTGAGTATTAGTTTGTGAAAGCCACTATCTTTTCTTTGCATAGATTTTTAGCTGAGTCTGTTCACTGATGACTGTGTTTATGTTACTTCGTAATCATATTTCTAGTGTTTCTGCAATAATTATCTTTACTTTAGGAGAGATATAAATATTTTAAAATAATATCTTTTTCCCAAAGAATTATGGGGTTTTCCAAATTTAGACTGCTGTGAGGTTAATTAACTTTTGCTTAGTGACAAATTAATAACTTCCAACAGTTCATTATATTCATTCATACAATAAATACAGTATCCTGAAATACAAAAAAATGAAGTATTTGAATTTAACATCTATCACTTACAGATGTAGTTACATTTTCCTCAATAAATAACACACTTGAAACAATCTAAAATGCTTTATGCTTTATAAAATCATAACAGAAATACATTTGAACTTTTAAAAGCCAGCAAGGCCACAGATGTTCAATGGTTCCGATTTCCATTAACCTGAAATGAACCAGATCAGCGAATTCCAGTTTTACAGCAATGCAGGATCAAGCAACTCAGCAAGTCCACAAGAGCTGTAAACACCAGGCACTCACAGTCAAGAATTGTGTTTCAATTTCGCTACTTATATTTACATTTTAACAGCAATACATTTGGCTTTCCAGAGTTGCCTGCAAGTACCAATTTCTTCCCAAAATAAGACACATTTCCTCAGACTTCTGAAAATTTGAAGCCAGGGAAATTTGGGAGCATGTACTGTCAAAGAAAAAGGCTGACATACACTACAAAAATCACACTCCCTTTTCACTTCCCAAGAGGATTGCCAGCTGACAAAGTCAGTAACTTCCTCTGGGATCAGTGCCCATGGAGTTCATGTATGTTCACACAAATCTTGTGTTTTGAAAACCTGCTGTATCTTACACCGTGGCATTTAAAATAAGTAATATTTGTTCGAGAAACAATTTCCTTCAAGGGACAGAAAAATCGTTCTGCTAAATATCCACTGCCATTGTAGCCCCTGGGCTCTCTTAATCTGGGTGCAGGATGCAGCACCACCAGAGCTGCTCCCTGCTCACTGGAAAGCCTTGTCTTCCTCACCTGTGAAGCCCATGTCTTTAAAAAGAAGCACTGTGTTGTAAATGAGACTACAATAAGCCTACTAGAATTACACAACATTACATTCTTTTGGGAACACAAGTGCAAATGATACTAATACAAATGACAGTTCCTTGGAAAGCTGATGGGAAGCTCAGTGCTCTGTCACAGAGAAGCTTTCTTCCAACCGTTCATTTGGTTTCTTTTGGTCCATCAGATTCAAGAAATGCTTTTCTACCAATTACTGTCAAAATGTGAATAAATCCAAGAATGAGGTGGTTAATTTATTCTATAAATGTATGGAAAATGGCTTAAAATGGGAACTTAGCATGTATAAAGGGAATTTAGCAGGTAGATAGAAAGTGCACAATAACTTGTACTTGTATAAATAAAAACATAAGGCGGGGAGATAAAAAGGCAGTGATACAGGGGAGAGAAACGGGTAAATGACAGCAAGAGTATGAATTGTAAATAAAATTAAAAGGAACTCACAGCTGTGAAGAACATCCATTCTGCAATATGACCCAACACAGCAGTGTTACGGACTGGTTTGGATGATTCATTACATTTCCATTAGAAATGAATTTTCAATGAATCTTTTGCAAAAACTCATTTACCATCTCCAGAATACTTTTTTACTTTTTCCAGAATAAATAGAATTATTACAACTAGCTGCACATACATTCTCAGGGTACTAATGTACTTTTGGGGGTCAGTATATTCTAATGAATTTTACAAAAGGATTACAGGTGTGAGATATGCAAAGAAAATTCAGTCTTATACAAGGTCTGAACACAATTACAGCTAATATTGTACTGCACTTGAAGGATTAAAGAATATTGGTACTTCTATTTTACTGTGTTTGCTTTTCATTGTGGAGGTTAGGGAAGAATACACCTGTTTCAGCCACAGATGTTCAATGGTTCCGATTTCCATTCCGATTTCCATTCCAATTTCCAGTCAACCCAACAGTGAAACTTCTGAAGAAAAATTAGCTAATGTCCTTGAGATGTATTACCCACTTCATGTATATGCATATCCTACATTTAAAGAGCCTTAAACGTTATTCTTTTTTCTACAAAATGGCATTTTTAATTTACATAGAAATAAAAAATGTTTAGTTTATTTGGTTAGGGTTCTAAATTAAACAAGTATTTCAAAGGTTTTAAAACTTTTTAAAACAATGTTAAACAGCACATACTAGTAAGCAATATTTTAGTTGATTAATAGCAATGTAAAATCATTTACCATTCAACAGGTTGTTGTTTTGGGGTTTTTTTATTACCCTCTAGCTTTACATTGTTAGGTTATTTTAAAAGCTCTCTTCAAAAGTTTGTTTCTTTGAGCTGGCCTTTGTGCACGCACCCATTAGTTAAGGTACTTTCCTGCAACACTGATCTGGAAGAAAAAAACCACATAGTTTAGCTGATTTTGGTGAGCTCAGAGTGGTGTAGGTGGTGAAGAAATAAAAAAAGCCTTCACATACTCAGGAATTGCAGCAATACCTGATCTGCTTTCAAACCTAATCTGAGCAGAAAAAAAAACTTAAAGTGCAACAGCTGAGAACAAGGACTAACCATAAGTTGAAGCTTTTTACATCTGAGTCAACCCATTATTTTATTTTATTCTTCTACTCAACTCTCAGACTTTGTGTGGTCTCTTCTCAAGTTAGAATGAGCAAATGCATACACAAAAAGCAACACAGATTTGAGAGTTCTAATTCCACAGTCCCAGCTTAACTAAATTGTAGACTAAACAGAAAAAACTGTGGTTTATGTGCTTTTACAGAGTGTAAGTAGGTACCTAATCATCAAGTACTTCAATACCTATTTGAGCACTCATTGATTTAAGAGTATTGCACCAGGGGCAACTATCGTAATAGCTGTCTATAAGTTGTGAAAGCCTGATGCCAGAGAAAGAAAAAAATGACCACTTTTGGATGGTGACCTTTAGAATTGTATAGCTTGTAATAACTGTAATACAAATGTTTGACTCGCAGAGTTTACAGCCACCAATACCACAAACTGTGATACTTATAAACTCTATAACCAAATTTCATTTCTTTATACATTAAAGACTAGAAGATACCGAGTAGTACTACCTACTACTGGAAGTAAAATTAAAAACAGTTACTCTATTATGCTTTATCAATTTAATCTCTAAAATGCAAACTCTTAGAAATAAAGATACTTACAGAGATTTTCATTATTGCAAAGTTGCCAAATTAACCTAATTAGCATTCTAACTCATTTTTTGGTGTGAGCAGCTAAGATATGTGATCCCTATGTGTTTGTATTAAGATGTCACACAAGCACTTGAATTCTTAAGTATCAAAAACACATGACTTGCATCTCACCATACTAAACTCTGCATTGTCCAGCTGTGGAGAATTCCCTTTTTATATTCTGCAACAACTGAGTGCCTCCTTTGCAGTTAAGGAAGACCTTGTTGATCTTCCTTAATTGCAAAGGATGGCACCAATGCAGACTACAAACTATGAGGAAAAGGCTTCTGGACACAGCTTGGTGTGTGTAGCTGCATTGACAGCTACAGGCAGAAATCTCTAACATCAAGATTTTAGTAATCAACTCAACACTGAACTTCTCCACAGTCTCAAGATGCACAGATATTCAGAAACAAAGTTGTCAATGGATTGACAACAATGATCGTTTTACTGCTTTACTGCTTCTATTAAAAAAGAAGATACTTCAGAAATATTTGACCTTTTCCTTCTTCTGCCCTCTTTATTCCATAAAAAACAGAAAGGGATAGAAATATACAAAATACTGTAAGCAAAGAAGCTAACGTTTGTTATATTCTATCATAGTATTTGTCTCAATAGCATTTCTTACTAATTGTTTTGATAACATGAATTTGGTTTTTGTAACTGGATTTTTTTTTGTAAATGATGAACATAATGAGACTTGTTACTCAGACAAATAAACCCAAATCCTACACATTCTCTCCTATCTGTGTATGTGTATGAATGAGAGGGAACATGCCACAGATAAAATGAGATTTTTCACCCCTAAAAAGATAATCTATTTTAGTATATTTCAATACTGTTCATTTTCTATCCTGGGAATTTATTATACAATCAAATCACATGTGTGATAAATCTTCTGCAATTATCAGTAAGAGTCTTTCAGTTTAAGGACACTTCTGATTTATATGCATTTTACATACTGTACAGATGACTGCATGTATATTTAAAGATCAAAATTCAAATATCTTTAGTTCAAATCAGTTAAACTGAAAAATCTTTCCTGGCTCCCTGTATTTCTCTTTAATGGTGGTCAGTATAGGACCTTATTACAAGCAATTTGTTACTATAGGACTGAGGAAAAAATGCTAGCCTCACAAGTTTTGTCATTTTCCCCTCACTTCCCCTGCAGGCTGCTATTGTTGATGGCCTTTATGGAAATATGAATTCAATCAGCAGCTGCAAATTTCATGAGACGTCCATCTTCATGCTGAATTTCTAACTGAGTGTCAAAACAATCTGTGGATTTCTCCCTGATGAAACACACTTTGAATTGTAAATTTCTGCAATTTTCCCATGTTAGAATTTGAGCTGCACTAAAATAGAGCCAGCCCAGATATAGTGCCTGCCAGATTGAGACAAGTAATTTTCCCCTTCATTATCTCAACTCTGACATTGAAAGGGTTAAAAATAACCCATAAAAATTTATCTGTTTCTTTTTTATTTTACATAAAAAATTAATTCCATTTTTCTTTTTAGAAGAAAAATAGAAAGGCCTTCAAAACACTCCAAATATTCTCAAATCAGTTCTTTGAACCTGCTATGCATTTTACAGTATTTTGAAGAGATAAACCGCCAGCAAGTAGCTGCAATAGAACCTAAAGAATTTCCTGTGGTGCCAAAATAGTTCATAGAGATAGTTTGTTTCTTCTAAGTCCCAGTTTACATTAAATGTTGATGGAAAACAGAAAATAGATGCATAAATTACAAAAATCAAAACTTTAGCGGAGTTTTGTACTGTTTACTGTATTCTGAACACAATAAAACAAAATAGTTTCTCATTCAATTACTGTTTCTTGTAGTAGCTTAGGAGGCACATGTAGCTTCCCAAGTATATTATAGCAGTTCAAATATTTTGCTTTAGATAAAGATTTGTTTCTCTCTTCTGTAGGCATTGACATGAAATCTATAAAACAGTACCGCTTAACCAATTTGCAAGCAAACTAATTAGTCTGTTTATTATATAGAAAGGAATTAAGAAATATTCACAGAGAGAAATTCACTATTAATGATGATTCATCTATTCATGTAGTTGAGAACTAACTGACTTTCTGTTTATTTTCTTCTCTCTGGGATAAATATTGTGGTGGGATGGGTGAAGGGTTTACTGAACTGCACTTCACCATCACTGAAAAGAATGACACTGTATTGGATGTTTCTGTACAAATACACATTCTAAAACACAAGACTGTCTTTCAGTATAGAGAAAATTCAAATGGGTATCTTCTTCTGTATATACCAAACTTTCAGTTCACTATCAGAATGAGGAAAAAACCTAAAAGTGAGCTACAGAGTAATTCCATTGCAAAAGACTTTCAATGTACTACAGTTTTATCACTTTATCATTTCTACTTCTTTTATCACAACATCATTTCTTCAGCTGAGTCATTCCTCATTCCCTGCCCCCTCCTTCAGCTACCTGCCCTGCATTCTGGTTTATGTGAACTGGAACGACAAGAGAGTTGATCACAATTCGAAACCCTCAAAACTGATCTACACACTTTCCCTGACTGGTTTCTTAAACTTGAGTATAATTCACTGATTTAAAAACCAATAAGTATGCAAGAGCCCTAGTCTAAGTTAAAAATAAGGTTAGTCTCCAAAAAATACCCAAGGAAAGAATGCTGGTATGCAGCTGGAGAAGGACTTGCACTAGTTAGGTGAAATCTTATGCTCTGGCAAACAGGTAGGTCAGAGGGACATGCTGCTCAGAGGAAAATTACTGGGCTTCCTACGCTTACTAAACTGACCCTCATAAACCTGCTATTCTTAGAATGTTTCCTACTCAGCATGACAAAAACACCCCTCAACTTTGCTGAAAATGTTATTTTGACAGAACTCTGATTTGGTTTCATTGAGTTAAAACATCCAGATCAAGTAATCTTGATACTTTCACATTTAGCTGTTGTACACTTATTAGCTTTAACAGCAAAACAAGGACACACACCAATCTCTCCTCTAATACAAGTAATTTTATATAGCGATGCAGGTGTTCTGTCCCACATGGTTTCCAGTCACAAGTTTTAGCTATAAATTCTGCTTGGGTAGGTAGCAAGAGTGGCAATTACCGAATGCACTATAATAGCTTTCATTAAAACAGATCCTTGAATATTATTTCGTTATTTTTATCTGTGGAGCCTACCAGAATCAAAGGTAGGCATAACAAGACAATCTAGTTCTATTTCTCAAAATACTGAGAGTACTACTTATAAGAGTTTGTAATAATTTCAAAGCACAGGAACAAAGAATCCTTCCTAACTGTATTAATCATTGCATAATAGCTGGCCTCCTTACGATTTAATTTTATTTTGTATTATTTCAAAACCTCACAATTTCTCAAAAACAATTACTTCTATTTTATCTGTATCTTTCAAGTTCTATGCCATGATGCCTTATAAAGTGCAGGGTGTTGAAGTGCTTCCAAAGGAAGCTGATTAAACTTCCACTGAATCCATGAAAGTGCAGAATTTTCCAATTTATGTGTGCAGTCAGGTTTGCTAACCTCTAGGCATCCTACCAAAACTGAAAACACCAAAGTAATTCAAAACTTAGGGAAGTAAATGAGAACTGAAAACAGTTTTAATAAGCCACACAAAACTACATAAAAGAAGACATGCATTAGTACAAACCCAACTGTGATCCTTTAAAAACTAGTATATATTTCCCCAATGCCATCTTCTGCACTGCAGAGCCACTGAAGAACTGTGATTCCCTTTTCCTTTCAATATAACCTAGGATGACACTAAACTTGTACTTTGGCAAGGTATCAGAAGTACCACAAATAAAAAAAAATTGTAACTTTTATGGTATTAAGATACATCACCTGCAGATTGCATTACTTTCCTTCCACATTAAAAGCTTTGCTCTTAATTTAATACCACCTCCTGCACACACATGCATAGAAGTTCACGAAGATTTCCTTTTTCTCACCTTCTTCCTAAGACTACTAGAAAAGTTTGTAAATGGCAAGACTGCTTAAAAAGATTGGGAGCACTACCACCTTATGAAGCTGATTTTTAAAATACAGCATAATCATTGCTAATACTGGAAGGAAGCAAAAGTGAAGGGAGTAATAATAAAAAAACATTCCTTTACTTTCTCCATTACTTTCTCATCCAAAATATTCTGTTGCAAGGCAACCCCTATGTAATCTAATCATTCCATTCAAAAAACCTTCAAAAATATCTTGTTGGAAATTGCTGTGAAGTTTAACCAAGTCTTATAAACCAAACAATAAATAGTTTCCAAAGTAGGCACATGCAGTGGTTAAAACTGCATTATTTGGAGGACAGCCAGTTGATTCACCATAGGCATAAAATACACACCCTTTCTGAGAACATGAACTCTCATATGTTCTACGTGGCCTTCACAGTTTATGGCACTTTGACAAGGAAGCAGGGTTGTGACACACGGAGAATACTGCAACAGTGGCCAGCTGTTCAGTGCCATAACCTTGTACTGAAATTCTCTCAGAAAAAGCCTGTGGAAAAGCATTTGGACATCAGCAAGAAGAGAAAAAAGAAGTATTACAGTTGTTACCATTGAGAGAGAAGGAAACACAATCACAGTACTTCCATCAGCTGATGAATTCCTAGGGAAAAATTGTGATATTAACCCAGTAAAGTCCCAGAGAAATTAAAAAGTGAATGGAAATGTCATCTTATCCCTCAGCAAAACCTGATTAATTTCTAGAATTCTATAAGCATTGCTTAGATAATGGCATCTATAATAACACTGCATCATCCCTAATATACACAATGTTTATCTTTTAAAAGAAAAAATGGCTAATATCCAGCCTCCCCCCAAAAAATTCTCAGTATAATAGAAATCTGTATGCAGGTTTCCAGAAATGCTTGTGTTCCAGACCTTTGAACCATTATCAAAACTGTAAGAATAATCATGTTGCTCAGTGATCTCCAGTATCACTATTTATGATGCCTCAAAAGCCTCATCTGGAGTGATGCCATGCTAATTAATGCGTAATCAAGCAAACATTATCCTTTTTCTGTTATTCTATACATTAAGTCTAATTTTCAAATGTTTTCCATCAATGAGATGATCAACAAAAAGAATTTTGAATCATCAGAAGATCCTAAAGAGGCTGTGCACACAGTAAGACTTCTCTAAAGCTTGATGTAAAAGAAAAAATATAATCACTAAACAATTTCTAGGTATCTGCCATCAAATCCTAGCCTTCTATGTTCATTAATATTTACAACTGCATTCCTAGTCCCCACTAAAATCAGCACAAGTTTTTATATTTTTCTTTCACTTATACAAAGATTTGCTCAAACTGCTTTGTTATTTGCCTATTTTCTCTTGACAAAGGGAAAATCCCAACTAACCAACTACCATCAAAAAACTGTTTCACAGTTGTTTCCTATGACATTGCATCTCCTCTATGAAAACTTCCCTCCCACAAAGGCATAAGTCTTACAGAACTTAGCAGTCAACAATGCAGAGAGAGACGCTAAAGTCTCTCTAAGTTTAATTCCTCTTGTAACGTGCATCACAAATAGCAGGTTCATAGTACTGTCCTACAGAGAAAGTATCAAAAGGAGAGCACTGAAAAGGAAAACAGAAGTGTGGACTTCTTTGTATGGATTCTCCCATCCAGGGCTTTCTACACCTTTGGAATAAAAAGGAGGCAAGCATAGGAGATCCACCTTTTTTTTCTGAAGGCAAACAGTGGAAGTCCTGTCTATGATACAGGGTATTATCCACCAGACTAATCCAACATCATATCCTATACATCCATCAGGTAAGTTGTCTTCTAACAATTTTTTTCACCATTTTATTTTCTTTAGCACCTATGAAGAATCTATTAGTTACACTATCTAAACACTTATTATACAAAGAAACTACCAATCAATTTCCTTTTAGTCCACTATTTTGTTGTTTTTCAGATGCAGACATGTTAGGTCTTTATTATACTTTAAAAAATATTCTAATGAATAATAGTTCTGTTGTCCACGTTAAATATATTTTGCATTCTGTCGTCCATTTGACGACAAGCTGCAGGTTCTTTTTCTCTACATAGAATTAAGTACCGTGTTTCAGTCCTCATTCATCTTCAGCAATTTTTTACTCATCACATTTACACAGATCTTCAGATGCATCCAATAGCATCTTTTCTTTTGAGCCAGCTCTGTCACTTTTTATACCTTTTGGCCAACTTCCTTATGCTGTATGCTTTCCTAATTAGGAATTTCATAATTCTTTTAGTCAGCTCAATCTTCCTTCTAGTCTTCTCTTTTCTCTCAAGTTTAGATGATCTAATTGAAATAATTTCATTTAGTCCAACTAGATAAAATGGGTAGACATATATACTTACAGATCCAAATCCAGAGTCAATGCATTCTTGAACTTCATTGCACAGAAGTAGCTCAGTAGTTTACAGAAACACCTTAGAATCTCTGCATCTGTGCCTGTTCACTTAAAAATGCATCAGAACCCCATTATCCCAATGTCAGTCCAAGAGTTTGCCATCTTATTCATGCAGACTATCCACTCTTGCCTAGAAATTACCTCCTATAAACTGTTTCAATTTCACAACCAGTTATGAGGTCTTCTATTACATATGATTTTATATGTAATAGAATGATGAAAACATCATTATTTTAAAACACTAAATAGATGATGAAAACATCATTATTTTAAAACACTAACACTTTAAAGTATTAAATAGTGATGATGTTACCTCCTGTGTGAACATCACAGTAACATAAAAGTTTCAGTCTGCCAATAACTCTTAAAAAATAAATCTGAATGCCTTTTGAAAAGACTCAAAATAAGCAATACTGAGTAAATTACAAACTGCCATCTAAGAACACAAAAATTTCCAAATTCACAGAAATATTACCTTCATCATCTGCAAGGTCTTTCAGCATGACAGAAGGCAAACTACAGAACACGCCTTGGGAAACAACCCTGAGAAAAAGAGGCATGTGCAGATATGCTGGAGATATGCCAGCTACAGACGAGCTAGGTAGTCAAAAGGGGTAAAATGTTATTGCTACCTGTGAATTGTAACTAAAATTATGCACAGTGGTTGCTATACTTTTCACAGCTTGAGGGTGTGAGGGGGTGTGGAGAGCTTTGTATACAGTTGGCTAGCTGAGAAAGGTCACGTCGACATAATACCATTGGTTAAGTTAGAAGGAGACAAGTCTAGGATTCAGCAGTCAGTGTCCAACCACTGACAAGGGCATTGCACCCTTGGTGCAACAACTGGATAGAGGAGAGGATCTTTTGCCAAAAATATGAGGATAGTTTCAGCAGAATAACCACAAGAATGTAGAAGTAGTAACAAAATAACCATAAGAATATAGAAGTAGGCGTGGTTGGCCGATAAGTAATTAACCAATAATGAGCTCAGCTTTGCAATATGTATAAGCTTCATTAACACCAATATAAATATGTGTGAACTATCAATAAAGTTTGAGACTTGCTGATCACTCATATTGAGTGCCGCATTTCTTCCGCCAATTTCCCACAAGGGGGAGGTAGGTGAAAAAGAGAGAATGAATATTAGTGAATACTGTGTACATATCATAATTTGTGTGGCCCCTGTAGGGCCATAGAACTGACAGAAAAAAACCTCGCAATTTGAGATAGGTCAGTTTTAAATATAAAATCACTTCTTTCTGAATTAAAACCGTACCAAGAGTTACCTTAGTATAAATAAAACTTTAAAAGCCCAAAAAATGGATTATGCTGTCAGTTTTAGAAATTATAATGTGCTTCAGAGATTAAACATTCTCCACAATTGAACAGACAGAATTTCTTATTGTTTGTTAACTGGACCAGTACTTAAAATATAGTTCAAATTAAACTGAAAGACACTGCCTTCTAAGAAGAGGTGCATAATCCCAAAAATACTGAGTGCTGCAGAGATTGAGCTGACATCATATCACATTATACGTTTATGCAATACTTAAACTAAATGTTAAAAACTAATAAACAGTGGTTTAATTTGAGGGAAAACACCCATATGTCATATTGGTAGTTGTCATCAGTAAACGGTATCTTGTGTCTCTGTTTAGGAGGAGTCTGTAAGATTTAGCAATTTTGTATCTGGTAGTTATTTGATGTTATTTCTTGACTGTTGCTGCTCTGCTTGTTAGTAACTTTTTCATCTGTATGTATTCATATTCTTTCCTTATTGGTGGAATTGGTTGAACCAATTGGATTGGAAAGGGAGGGATTGGTTGAACCTATAAATGGAGGCAACATATTCTGGAGGGTTCACCTTTAGTGTCAAACCAAGACAGTAGAGGAAAAAAAAAGAACAAAACACTGCAGCATGATACTCCTCTAACTCTCAAATGCTGATACATTTCTGCTCACTTTCCCCTCTGAACTGTTTTACTTCCAAAATCAGTTATAAATGGACCGAATCACAAATATCAATCACCATGCAACATTATTAAAGCTCCCACTGAGTGCTTTTAAAACTTTTCAGTCCTTTTAATTCCATTTGTTTTTTAACTATATTCATTATGAAGAAAATTTCTGATTTGATCCAATCCTTTTCCACCTCTCACCTTATTGCCAATGCTTACTTACTTGGCCTTTCATGACATTTCCTCTATAAAGTCTGTCAACAATACTGCTTTCAAAAAAAAAAAACAAACAAACAAACCAAAAAAAACAGCACCACACCCTTTCTCATTATAGCTGCATTTTCTCTCTATGCTACTTAATTGGCTTCCTGCTTTTTCTGTTTCATCACCAAGATGAGCTAGAAAAGCCCCACTGTACTACTGCATTTACAGCAATTGTTCTAACAGTTACTCTCAGAAATACATAACTAATAATTATCCTGCAGTACTTACAGGGCAAGTGAAATGCCTCATGGCACTGCCTTCCTTCATCCCTGCTTGCCTTCCTGTGTTTCACCTCTGGAGACACTGCAATCTTTGCAACACAAACACCCTTCAGACAAGTATTTGTTGTACAGATACCACAACATAAATCCAATCACTTTTACTATTTCTTTCTGATTCAAATTACTGTTAAGCACCCTCCACAGTTCTGCAGAAATTCCTATCAATGTTCACCCATCTTATACACAGAAACAAATTCTTCTCTACTAAGAGTTTAGTCCTGCCTCCTTCTGTCTCCTCTCTCTCACTGGCTTCTCCAAATACATGTATAACTTTCCTGTAAAAAATTGCATTTCTAAACCAGGTCTTATTATCCTCCCTTTCCACATATTCATGATGAATGCCATCATTCTCCTCCTTCCTTTCTGGTACTCAGGATTTCTCTCTAATGTATAGGTTCTTTCTGCATAGGGTATTTTCCGTGTGATCTTCCTGATTTTCCAGGATGCTAAATCTGCCATTCAGACAACAACTACAACAAGATAACTTTCCCATGTCAAGGCATATGCATCCCACTCTACTCACGAATTTGTAACACTGCTGCAAAGATTGGTTATCTAGTCAGGAACTGTGGGAACTCAGTTGTGTCTTTAGACCCTCTACAAGGTTTCTATTTTTCACTTCGACTACAGAGTACTTTGTTTTCAAACTCCTTTGCAAGGAGGAGTCTCCTTTGTACCTTTCTCCTCTTTCTATTGCCTGAGACATGCAGACTTCAATAACACATGGGTCTGTATCAATCAAGCAAAATTTATTTTCTGTTTCTATCCACTAAATGGAAGAACTCCATGAATATACACAAAGTAATTTCAAAGTTTTCTTTTACCTTCTATTTGACGTGAAGTATAAAATTTCTGCCATGAGTGGGTTGTAGTTTTGCTGAGAAGGATAGCTATTACTATCCATATTTACCTACAGTATCTCTTAGGGATCAACTTTAAATACCTTGAATAAAGGCTATCCTTCCATCTCAATGACCAAGCAGGTACTAGAGATGCAAGACATTGCTGTGGCTCACATGCAAAATAAAAATCTGAAAATAAATTTAAACAACACAGATGGGAAAAACAGTGCTGCAATATTAAGGAAGATAAAAGAAAAGCAGATATGGCTCTTGTTCTTTTCTCAGCAGCACAGAAAATTTTGAAGTAGTTCTACAGCAGATCTTTTCCTACTATAAGATCAAAAATTTGAAATAACTGTATATAAACAAATACATTTCACCAGCAGCAACTGAACTTCATTATTCTTCCAATTTATTTCTTTTTATTCTAGTTCCAGAAGAAGGTGCTTCTTTTCAAGGCTTTTGGATTTTTTTTTCTGTTTGGTAGAATATGGAAGATAGAAAACAGGCACCTACAGGTAATGAATTTGCAATAAGGAGGAAGTTAAATATTTGAGATTTTCTAACTTACTTTTTTGTTTGATTTTTTTTTAAAACACCTGAAGGGAGAAAAAGATAGTAAGGGAGGCTGACAGAAAAATGACAATGAATCATCACTGCTATTGCATTACATTGAGCAATGTCAGTGTATGAGTCAAGATGCCTATAATCCACTTAGTAGCCTTGTGCTGGTTTTGGCTGGAGTAAAGGCAATTTTCTTCACAGTGACTGGCATGGGGCTGTGTTTCAGATCTGTGCTGAATACAGGGTCGATAATACAGAGATGTTTTTGTTATTGCTGAGCAGAGCTCACACAGAGCCAAGGCCTTTTCTGCTTCTTGTACTGCCGTTGTGGTGAGGGGACTGGGGATGCCTGGGAGGTTGGGAGGAGACACAGCCAGGACAGGTGACCCCAGCTGAGCAAAGGGATATTCCAGACAAGGTGACATCACACTCATTATAGAAAGCAGGGGCAAAAAGGAGTAAGGGGGGGGGGGGGGCATTTGGAGTGACAGCACTTATCTTCCTCAGTACCCATTACACTGCTATCCTGAGATGGCTGATTTTCTTCTATATATGGCTTTCACTTTCCCTATTGAACAGTCTTTATCCCACCCCTCAAGTTTTCCAGCTTTTACCCTTTCAACTCTTACCGCAATCCTGCTTGTGAGGGAGGAAGCAAGCGCTGCATGGGACGTGGTGCCTAGCTGGGGTTAAACCACAAGCATCTATAAATTCACACTTGATAACATGCAGAACACATGATCTAGCATCAGTGACTTTATCATTAAGTAGTGCCTATTTTATCTAATATATCTATTACACCTGAAGAGCCAAAAAAGCTAGATGCTGAAGTCAGACCTGATCTCAGGACATGTTTGCCAACAGAAGAAAAAGAACCAAAACCAATTCTACAGAACAGCAGGTAAAATTTATTTCCTTCCCTCACCCATCTATAAAGAAGACCAACATTTGCACTTTCCACATTTGAACAGGACACAGCACCACACCGAGTCTGTCTTTGGTTTCCACTGTGCTACTATAACAGATTATCAATTTCTTCTCTTCTAGCTCATGCGGTTTATTTCCACTTAATTGCCCATTTACATTTAGGTAGTTGTAGTACTCCCTCATGTTATGCCACACCTTGGTACTAGAGAATGATTTCCTTCATGTGCTCTACATCAGGATAATACAGCTATAGGGATTCAAGAACACTTGAGAAGGAACACAGTCCCTTCCAGCTAAAAAGAGGGACAGAGTCTGCAAGATGATGTATTTTAATCCCCAGTTCCTTTGTTTTGATTAACAGAAGTAATGTAACTTTGTACTGGCATGTCCATTACAACCCATTTTAAAGAGTACTAGCCATTCTGTAAACATGCACCACAAACCAGATTACTGTATGCATTCAGTTTGCATGCTAAGTATATGGATGTTGGTAAACAGTCTGGAACTAAGTTTATATCTAAACTTCTTGCTGTTTTAGACCTTTGAGGACAATTCAAAAGAACTTTTTCAAGATGCAGAAGTCTTTGGAAACATTTCAAAGCACAAAAAGCATTCAACATAACAGTTTTTCCAGCACAACAGATTCATAAATTTTAGCAAGGAATGGCTAATACACAAATGCTTGAAAGCCAGTTTCCATCTTCACCCATCACCTCATTCCTTCTTCTTATCCAAAAGAATGGCAAGGTGGGAAACTAAAGAAAGTGCACCTCTACTTTCCTACTTCTTCATGGTAAAGTCCAGGAACAATAGCAGTAAGATTTTCATAGCAGTAGCACCTCTCCCCCCCATCCCCCATGAAAACTTATACCATCTTTTAGATTGGACAGCCAGCAGAACAGAATCTGAGAGATCTCCATTTTCCCTTGGGTAGAACAAGATGAGTGTTTGCCCCTACTCTGTCACTCCCCCAGAACCACACTGGTTGTGATAAGGTGACTGACTCCCTCTCATGGCCAACTAAACAATACTTATACCCGAATCAATCCAGTGGTAAAATTCAACACAGTCTTTTTTGGGTTGTGAGATAGTAAATCATACTAAGACCTGATGTCTTATGTACTTCAATAACTTACAAATGTATTTCTACAAGATAGTTTGATGACTACCCTTCATGCTAAAGGTACAAGTTCAGAGATACAGTCATAATTTGTAAAAAACAGATAGTAAGAGACAGTGCCAAGCTGTCACTCAGGAGGCAGGTTAGGATGTGTAACTAGCTGAAGCCCTCTTTCCTTTTTAGACACAACTCTAAATGGCTGCAAGGTGCTTGGGTGCCACAAACCTATTTCTTTACTTCAACAGTCTGCTCACCAGCTGCTTCAATATTATTTAACCAAATCTAATATACAACAACTAACTTGTGACTTATAGAACAAGCATATTTTTTGCTGGTTTTCTGGTACATTGAAACTGTTTTGGTAGGCAGGTATACTTAAGCATTCAAGGCCTCTAACTCTTGATTTGGATCAGCCAACTTTCTTTTACTGAGGGGAAGATGTGAACAACGAAAGGACATGGAAGAATCAGGCTTATGGACTGTACTGAACTGTCTTGTTGCACAGAAGCAAGAGTGCAGCAGAAATCAGTTAACTGATTAATTACTCCAGAAACCAATTAATTACACCTCTTTGAGAATACCTATAGTCTGTTTCAGAGGATAGAGTTAGTCACATTTGGAAATAGTTGAAATAGTCTAAAATCTAACCTGTTAAAATAGTCTAAAATCTAACATGCCCTGCAGGAGACTGTGCCTTCCTAACTCCTCCCTGCTCTCAGAGGAAAGTCCTGGTGTGGAATGGACAAGGATCTCCTCAGAAGCATTACCTTACTATTGTACAGGATCTGCTCAGACCACACAAACCTTTTAGTAGACATTCCATTGGCAAAAAGTTTCTATAAAGCTTGTTAAAATACTCAATTTCATTTCTTCTCTTACAACAGGGTAAAATGGCTTCTTCCAAAACTGAAAAACAGTTTAATATACCTGCCAAAACCTTCTGATCATAGCAACAAATCACAGTAACCTTCCTATTTCAGCAAAAGTTACCTTCTTTCTCATACAAGAGATTTGTTTTAATCTAAGACAAAACAAAAATCAAAATCTCATTAGTAATCCAATAGAAACACTATGGAGCAAGCCGCATAAGGAGGCATGTGTTCCCCTGGCAGTCTTCTAGGTTCCTCCACCCAGAATCACCAGTCTCCCACCCCACTTTAGCTCAAAGGTTCCACCCTCTTTCTTTGTCCCATCTTCTTAACTCAGGGAAACACAAGCTCAACTTTTTCAACTGAATTAAACTAGCTCAGCAACAGTTCTCATTACTGCTACTTTCAGCTTGAAGAAAAGAAGATAAAGGATGAATGAGATCGCTCCCTTTCATCAATGACAAACTCATGTTAATCAACAGAGTCAACCTCATTTCACCTTCAGGTTCACAACAGACTCTGGCTCCAGTTCTTTGGACTTTTTCCCACGCTATTACATATCTGGGTCAGACACAAATCCAGAGCAGCCCATTTTCCAGCTCTGGCTCAGAAATTGCTTACACAGCATGTTTTTTTCAATCCAAGATGATGAAAATGTCACAAAACCAGATGATTTCATAAACTACCTGTCATCTCCCACTTAATCATTTCAAGAACAACCTGGCAAGTTTTGGTACATTATGCTGAACCAATGTCAATGCTTATGGATATTGATTCTTGGTTCTTAAATCAGGGATAGACTAAGCAAAATTTCTCCCTGAAATTAGAAAATATCCAGATAGAAATATCAAGTGCATTTTAGTAGCATACAAAAATGTCTCCTTTTTGATCTGAAGAAACTCTTACAGAGTTACAGTTATTACACTGAGTAGTAAAAGAAAAATCCCAAACAGATAATAATCACAATTTATTTCTAAAACTACACTTTTGATTATTTTATAATCATTACATAGGTTTAATTTAGATTTTTGTTTTGTATAAGACAACAGTGGCAAAGTTCTATTGCTATTACGAATGGGAACTAAGGAAAACAATATCAGTATTTGCAAATCTCCACAGATAGGTAAAATGTAGCCTTTGACTCTTTAGAATTACTAGAATCAGCTGGATTAGTAGTTCAACTAGCATTTCAAACTAGAGGAACCACAGAAAGTAGCCAACTGGGATTGATCTCATTTCTGGATTCATTTTAGCTCTTTACACAGCTTGTGCCATGAACCAGACAAAGTAACTCCTCTTGCTGAAAAAAAAAAATCAGCACACTAGGTTAGACAGTCAACAGACCTAGCACAAGGCTGCACAAACACTTGTAATGAATATTACAAAGCAGACATGAGCAGCCAGAGGGAGGAACAGGACCACTGTTTTTTGTCAAAAATACTAGACTCTACTAACTCTCAGATAGAGATTTACTTTATCAAACAAATAAATACGGATAGTAATTTTACTATAGCCAAGTAGTTTTGCAGAAAATTGAAGTTTAATTAGTAAATTAGATGTTTAATTTTTTGGGCAATTTTAGAGTTCGGTGTTTCTATCATTTTGCCTAGACCAAGTATTTACAGCTTAAACACCAGAACACACTATGCATTAAATGAGCCATTTAAATACAGAACTCTCTCAATACATATTTTGCAAAAATGGCAAAAAGTGGCATTCTGGAAGATAAAAGACATTCTGTCATTGACTTCCAAAGAATAAGTTTTGTCTCATTTCTTATGGAAAACTATTCAAAGTCTGCATTTTAAAAACCTTATGTAGTAAAAGATAAAACATAAAGATGATTGTGACCATAATCAAGCCATGATATATTAACAAACATTTCCTAACTGACTAAAAATAGGAAACGATACATGATAACTGCTTATGAAAGTTGTGTCACTATATCTGAAACATTCATAATTCCACAATTAGAGGTTGTTGGCACCATACCAAACTTTTTTTTACATTTCTGGAGGACCAGTCCATCTCAAGCTTTAGTTGTTTCAATACTGTGATGACTACACTAACCAGCCCTGTAGCTAACATACAGGGAAAAGCCACCACCTCTTAAAGTACAAGACTATAAGGTTAAGGTCTGATGGCTAATCATCAACTCTAGCAGTTTTCAGGCATATTTAAACAGGTTTTTCTTTTCCTTTGCAGTCTCCTGGTACTCTTGCTCTTCCTGAACCTTTCACAATTTTCACACAGCAATGAAGCTCTAGTGCATGAAGGAGGCTTATCTGTTTTTTAGTTTCTTTCAGCACAAAATGAAGGCTTGTTGAAAGGAGAACAAGGAAAGCTGCTAGATACAAAAAAGTCAACTTAACACTGAACTTGCTGTGCCTGGTTGGCCTTGGGCTTGTCTGAAAAAGTAGCAGCCAGCACCACTTGGAGTGAGAGTGCAGGACCACCTTTTAGAATTGCCTAAGGTTTTGGAGGTGTTATGTCCTCCCCACCCCACATAACTGCTACTGTCAGTAACTGTTCTTCTTTAGAAATTAAATTATTCCTGATGTCTGGTCATGGGAGCAAGTGTTCTTTTAGTACCCTGTTAGCTGGATGCATCTGCTCCAGATAACAGCCACCAGTCTGGAAAACACAGATCTTGACATTCTGAGTGCCTGGGAACTTTATTTCCGTATTCCTCAATTTCTAATCAGTAGGTCTGTTTTACAGGAGAAAGAGCAGAAGCAGCCAGCAGCCTCCTTCGAGTATCAATTTATTGTACTGAAGACGCTGAATTAAAAGACACAACTTCTAATTCCTCTCTTATGCACTGTACATTCTGAGAAAGAGT
Source organism: Molothrus aeneus (assembly GCF_037042795.1). Taxonomy (NCBI): domain Eukaryota; kingdom Metazoa; phylum Chordata; class Aves; order Passeriformes; family Icteridae; genus Molothrus; species Molothrus aeneus. Next base: position 36,041,606 of record NC_089680.1, read on the forward strand.
ATCAATATTCAGCTGATTTAAGTTTAAATATGCAGCAATAAATTTACTTACCAAACTCCATGACCAACCTTTATACAAATCAGATATGAACTATACGCCGGGATTAATTCTCCCCTGATTCAGGCAGAACCTTCACCTTGACTGCTATCAGTCTTTGGGGAGCACATTATAATCCAGAGAGCAAAACATGATATTTATTTACCTGAATTTCTTCATTACATTGTGTATCTTTCTATTACAACTGCTAAGTTGGGGTACTCTTGGCCATAATGAGTCACTGGCAAATAAATTAAAAAAAAAAAAATAGGATTTGTGTGGCCAGGTTCTGTTAGTGGAGGGGATGCTTCTTCCCTGAGAAGCTGTGAGAAGCTCCCCCACGTCTGACAGAGGCAAGGCCAGACAGCTCCAGCACAGACCCATCACTGGACAAGGCCAAGCCCATCAGCAGCCCTAGTGGCACCTCTGGTATAACACACTTCACAGAATTCACAGAATGACTAGGTTGGAAGAGACCTTCAAGATCATCAAGTCCAACCCATGCTCTGACACCTCAGCCCATCAGCAGCCCTAGTGGCACCTCTGGTATAACACACTTCACAGAATTCACAGAATGACTAGGTTGGAAGAGACCTTCAAGATCATCAAGTCCAACCCATGCTCTGCCACATCCAATCTTTTTTTAAACACATCCAGGGATGGTGACTCCACCACCTCCCCAGGCAGACCATTCCAGTATTTTATCACCCTTTCCATGAAAAACTTTTTCCTAACATCCAACCTATATTTCCCTTGGTGCAGCTTGAGACTGTGTCCTCTGGTTCTGTCAGTTGCTGCCTGGTGAAAGAGACCAACCCCCACCTGACTACAGCCACCTTTCAGGGAGTTGCAGAGAGTGATAAGGTCACCCCTGAGTCTCCTTTTCTCCAGGCTAAACACCCTCAGCTCCCTCAGTCGTTCCTCACAGGGTTTGTGTTCCAAGCCCCTCACCAGCCTTGTTGCCTCCTCTGGACCTGCTCAGGTGTCTCAAGGTCCTTCCCAAACTGAGGGGCCAGAACTGGACACAGCACTCAGGGTGCTGCCTCACCAGTGCCAAGTATAGGGAAGGGTGACCTCCCTGCTCCTGCTGGCCACACTGTTCCTGACACAGGCCAGGATGCCACTGGCCTGTATGGCCACCAGGGCACACTGCTGGCTCATGTTCAGCCGGCTGTTGAGCAGTACCCCCAGGTCCCTTTCTGCCTGGGCACTGTCCAGCCACACCATCCCCAGCCTGTAACGTTACTGGGGGTTATTGTGGCCAAAATGCAGGACTGGGCATTTGGACTTGTTAAACCTCATCCTGTTGGACTCTGCCCATCCATTCAATCATTCCAGGTCTCTCTGCAGAGCCCTCCCACCTTCCAACAGATCGACACACGATCCCAGCTCAATGTCATCTGCAAATTCACTAAAGAAAGCCTCAATCCCCTCATCCATGTCATCAATAAAGATATTGAAGAGGACTGGCCCCAGCACAGACCCCTGAGGGACACCCCAGTGAGCAGCCCCCAGCTGGATGCAGCACCATTCACCACCACCCTCTGGGCCTGGCCCTCCAGCCAGTTCCTAACCCAGCACAGAGTGCTCCTGTCCAAGCCGTGGGCTGCAGCTTTTCCAGGAGTGTGCTGTGGGAGACAGTGCCAAGGCCTTGCTGAAGTCCAGGTACACAACATCCACAGCCTTTCCTGCATCCACCAGGCAGTCACCTGGTCATAAAAGGAGTTCAGGTTGGTCAAACACGACCTGCCCCCCTAAACCTGTGCTGGCTGGGTCTGACACTATGGCCATCCTGTGAGTGCTGTGTGCTGACACTCAGTATAAACTGCTCCATAACCTTACCTGGTACAGAGAACAGGCTAACTGGCCTATAATTGCCAGGATCCTCCTTCCCACCCTTTTTATGAATGGCAGGCACACTGGCCAGCTTCCAGTCCTCTGGAACCTCACCAGTGAGCCAGGAGTGCTGGTAAATGATGGAGAGCAGCTTTGCAAGCTCATCTGCCAGCCCCCTCATCACTTGGGATGGATTCCATCTGGGCCCATGGATTTATGAACATCCAAGGGGCTCAGCAGTTCTCTGACTGCCTCCTCCTGGATAACAGGGGGACCATTCTGCTCCCTGATACCATCGATAAAATAGTTACTGCACAGATGAAATTGCAACCAGAGAAGAATGAGAATATGTGAGAGGTAAAACTCTGCAGACACCAAAGTAAAGCAAAGAACAAGGATAAGAAGGTGTTCTAGGTGTGAAAACAGATTTCCCTATAGCCCAAACTTATTCAGATATGAGTCTTTTGAGGGTCTTCTTGTGGTCAATTAGGAACATCCCATTCCTCAAAATTCACTTTTATGATCCCAGATCTTCTGATGAATCTTCTTTCCTTGAGAGTATCTCAAATATGTGGTCAGGTCATGATGCACTTCTCTTATCATTCTTTACTCCAGCACTCTATCTGTTCTCAAAACTAAGACATCAACTAGTACATATTTATCACTAGTATAAATTAACATTGAAGCATTAGGTGTCACAAGACTTATTAGTCACAACAGGGAGTTAGCACAAGGCCACACTGACCTCTGGTATTTGTACTAAGCACTGTGTGGTACAAAACTAAGCACTAATGACAGGTCATTCACTACTGTGTGAGAGTTAAAAAAATTTTCCAGCATCTTTCCCCACTGCTGCACAGATTTCTACTTGAAGAAATATCACTTGTTCAGTAACATCTGTAGTGGATGTTTTGTTCAGTGGACCTCCTGCTACATATTGCTATGTATCTTTCCATTCCATCTTTCTATTTGTAGCTGGCTGCACTAACTTTTCTTCATCCTGGAGTTTGATATCCCTCTAACAGACAGAAAATATCAATCAGTACATGTGCTTAATCATTCCAAAGCTAGTGACATTTTCAATTCCTACAGCACTGACCAATGCCTGCAGAAGTCTGCCAGAATCCACCCTTTCTTCGACCTCTTCTAAAAATTTCATACTGACTGCAATTCCTGCTGATGGTGTCTCCAGTTCATCCAGTGTAAAGAGGCTAGTCAAATCACTCCTTCACTTCAAGAAGGATGAAATAACATCGTTTTTTTGTACACAGATTGCTATAAACAAGAGACATTTAGAATTTAAGATCTCGCCTCCTTATCTCATCACTTCCACTCCCTCAATCTGTCACATTCATTTCTCAATGTTCTTCCCTTCTGAACAACCCCTGTGCCCAGAGCCCGAGTAGGAAACTGACTCTACCTTTTCCTCAAAACAAAGCAGTTCTTGTATCGGCAAACCTGATATTAAAGCCACAGGTGACAGAAACTTTGTTATTTTAAAGATTTATAAAGAGCACAATAAAATTATTGCACAAAGCAGAAGTCAGACCTAATTCTTTACCACATTTTCTATTCTTCAGGAGAACCTTAAAAGGTTACAGTGGCCCATAGGGTAGCATGCCAACATTACTCTGCTATTTTTAATCTCATGTTTTCTCAACTGCAATATTTCATTAAGCTCTTTGTCATCTTATCTTTTTTAAAATTACACCACTGGTGGGTAGCCCCAGCACTTTCATTTAAATGCTTAATTTTGTTAGCACTCTTATTTAACAGTAACAAACAATTCCTAAAAAAAGATACACCAAATTAGGTACCAGCAAAAATGGACACCACAAATTTTCACATCCAAATCACAAGTAACAAAGCATGTATACAGTATTTAAAACCTTGTTTACCCAAATTCATGTAAATAATGTGCTGAAATTAATTATACACACACATAATAGGAAAAAAGTTCCCTGTACCTGCTACTGACTACTTGCACTCTCTTCTGTAAAATCTGTTCTTTCATTTCTCAATGTGATTTCAAACCCTAAAACTTTAAACATAGGTGATTTGTTCTTTTTATGCATATTAATGATGGATTGTTTTCCTCCTTTAGAACCAGAAAAGTAAGTTGAATTCTCCTTGTATTTCAGAATAATGAAACTAAAAGGCATGGAATTTAGTCACAAAGCAGGCATGATGATTTACCAACGGTCCCGATTGATCTAATGATCCTGTTTGCAGCACACTCAGCCCTATTACTCTCAGCTCTACAGGTGTTGGTTGTTCAATCACCATAATTAATATACTGTTAAGATTTTTCTACCTATTGAAAACATCTATATTTCTAGCACTACACCATCTTTTTCTCTCTATACACCATAGAAGAGAGTTACTAATACATGAAAATTTTTAATTTTTTTTTAACTATCTGATTTTTTGGCAACTGAAGAAACCTAAAAAAAGATACCCTCTCAAGTACCTCTTCATACACCTCTACTGAAAGAATCAAAACAGCTTTTCAAGCTAAATACACAATAATTAACTTACAAGTGTACAGCATATGAATCTTAATACCAGCATGCAGAATGCAAAAAAATCAGCATCTCAGTTTAATACCAATAAACATGCTGAAGATCAAACCTGGCTGTAGCAATAGCCAGATAATATGCAAGTTAATACCTGTCCACATGACTACTTATTGCTATTCCTGGTTTTTCAAGTCAGAGAGATTAATACCATGCCCCTTGCCAGTTTGCTTCTGGCAACTAAAAGAAAAACATACGGAACAGATTATCATGAGTGCTCTCATGTGGCACATCCAGGAAAACGAGGAGATCAGGTCCAGCTAGCATGAGTTTAGGAAAGGCAGGTCTTGCTTGACAAGCCTGATCTCCTTTTATGACCAGGTGAGCTGCTTAGTGGATGAGAGAAAGGCTGTGGATGTCACCTACTCAGACTTCAGTAAAGCCTTCAACATGGTGTCTCATGGCAATCTTCTGAAAATGCTGGCACTGTTGCTTGGGCAGATGCACTTATCTCCCTAAAAACTCTCTGGATAGCTGAGCCCAGGGAGTGGTGGTGAATGGAGTTCAGCCCAGGGAACGGTGGTGAATCCAGCTGGTGGCTGGTCACCAGCAGAGTTCCCCAGGGCTCTGTATTGGGGCCAGCCCTGTTCAATTTCCTTACTGATGATCTCAATTGAGGGGATTGAATACGCTGTCAGTGACTTAGCAGATGACACCAAGTTGGTGGGAGCATTTTCTCTTCGAGGGATCTGGACAGGCTGGATCATGGGCTGAGGCCAATGGTGTGAGGTTCAACAAGGCCCAGTGCTGGGTCCTGCCCTGGGGTCACAACAACCCCAGGCAGCTCCACAGGCTGGGGCAGAGTGGCTGGAAAGGACCTGGGGGTGCTGGTGACAGCAGCTGAACATGAGCCAGGCTGTGCCCAGGTGGCCAAGAAGGCCAATGGCATCCTGGCCTGGATCAGCAATGCTGTGGCCAGCAGGGCCAGGGCAGGGATTGTCCCCCTGTGCTGGGCACTGCTGAGGCCACACCTCCAGTGCTGGGTCCAGCTCTGGGCCCTCACTGCAGGAAAGGCACTGAGGGGCTGGAGAGAGTGCAGAGAAGGGCAATGGAGCTGGGGCAGGGTCTGGGGCACAAGAGCTGTGAGGAGCAGCTGAGGGAGCTGGGCGTGTTTATCCTGGAGAAAAGGAGGCTCAGGGGTGACCTTATCGCTCCATGACTGCCTGGCAGAAGGGTATAGCCAGTGTAATGACACCACTAGAGGAAACAGCCCCAAGCTGCACCAGGGGAGGTTCAGGATGGATGACAGGAAGAATTTCTCCATGGAAAGGGCTGTTAAACATTGGAATGGCCTGTCCAGGGAAAGAGGTCATGTCACCATCGCTGAAACTTTACACAAAACCACTGGACACGGCAGTTACTGCCGTGGTTTAGTTGACATGGTGGTGTTTGGTCATAGGTTATAAAAGTCTTTTACTGTACCTCTTTAAAAGTTTTAAAAGTCTTTTTCATACCTTTATGATTCTATATCACCACAAAGAAAGATGGGTTTTTCAAATATTAATGCTTTTATAATCTGCAATGAGCTCTCCAAAGTGTAATTCCTTTGCTACATAATGAATCACCCAGATTGAAAAACTGTTTTGTCATTCCAGAATTACTGCCCTAGAAACTAGCAGTCAGCAGTGCAAGTTTTACTTCTTTACAAACATACATACACGCAATTATTTTAGAACTCTGTTTCTGCATTCTAAAATCTCTCCATAAAGGAATACCCAAGACAGCTGTCAGTACTTGCTGCTCTGTTTTTGAAGCAATGTTGCCACCACCTGGACAAACCTCTAACTAACAGGCATTGCTGTGGTGAGAGTCTGTACATGGAAAGAAAAAACAAACAAACAAACTCTCACTTTCTCCATAGAATTATTTCCATAACCAAGATAATTAAATAGTCTAAAATTTGTTTTTCTATTTATGAATGAATATTCAAATTCTGTGTTTCATTAGTATTTTACATTAGACATGTAAAACTAAAATTTATTAGGTTTCCACCAACATTTGAAAAGCTAACTTGAGAAACTACTTTTAACGTTCAGTAATATGATGTATAATTATCTGCAGTTCTCAATAATCAGCTTACAAATGCTTCATACAATCACAACCAGTTTCTGTCTCTTCCTCAGACTTCATTCCTGTTAGCGAGGAAACTAACATTCAGACTCAGAAGAAAACCATAGCTTTTATCTCTGAAGATATGCTTTGGAGATTTGTTGCTTCTTCCAGTCTCTGCCATTCATCATAAAGCATTACAGGAAAGTTTCAGTCTAGCCTTCAATAAAAAGCTGTATTTTATAAAAGATTCTGAAAGAAAGTAGAAAGTCTACTCTAAACTCCTGATGCACAGGAAGGTGACAGGCCACTACCTAAAACAGAAAACAAGGAGCAACTAAAACTATCGTGGAGGATTCCTTTAGTCTCAACAGAACCTTAAGTCTTTCTAACTTTCATTAAAAATGTACATACTTCTACTGAAGACTGGATTCAATCAGATATAGGACAATTTATACATATATATAATGCAACTGAATCCTTAGTGCTTTTCCTTATATAGGCTCTTAATTATTTACACATTTTTGGTTTGTTGAGAATTTACTGCACAAGATACAGGCTTATGCAAATGTGAGTGGGCATTTCACATGAAGAAAATTTTCCCACAGAAGTCAGCACTTGTATTCAATTATTAGCAACAAAATTTACCACTGAAACTTGGTAATGCCCACACGTATTTCTCAATGGTACTTGATAAGACTACTGAGAAACTTTAGCTCATAGCATCAGAAGCTTAGGCCACATATGGCCCCTAATTCAGAGCTTGTGCAACATATAAAAACCTATGGAAAACAGAATGCTTCTTGTTTTTTCAAGCAATTCTGGTATGCTGATAGTCCAAATCAAAACAAACTTGAGTCTGCTGCTCCCACGAAGAGAACTTTTAACACTCCTACATCATCTATGAAATAAGCTGACTTCTTGATGATAACCCACTGTTCTTATAAAAATTTGCATATGGTGATACTTTACAGTGCTCATTTTAACTCTTAATAATTACAACACATGAGTGCAAATGAAGATATTGAAAATATGCAAATATAACCTGCTCAGCCTTTTGATGAAAAAAATCATATACCAGATCTTGAGTATTTAGGGCCCCTTATCTTCCTGCATTTTTAAACTAAAATGGTTATTAAGAGTCTTTATAAATTATTTTCAATGGAAAATAGAATCAGCTATTTCCAGCAAGACATATTTGGTTGTAATAAATGCATAAATTGTATGAGGAATTTGTTTTTCAATTAAAAATATATGAACACTCTAAGTCCCACTCCATATTCTACTGCAAGAACAATTAATCATGTACCAAAGCTATGGCAATGGCCTGGCAGTATGTTATAAAAGAAAAACAAATTACTTATACTGATAAGTCTAGTCTGTTTAGTGAAGTACCTGTCCAAGATACTGAAATGAGTCATTGATCACTACTACTCAGTCATCTACTCCCATCTTTTATTATAACAAACTGAAGAGTCATCTCAGAGTTAATGAGTTATGCTGGATGTTCCTCTCATGACAAGCTTGGTATAGTTGGATTTTATCACTGTCATCACTTTAGGATCATCTTGTAAAAACCCACCACTTAAAGAACGTCATTAAATACAGAACCATCTTTACATTCACATAAGCCCATCTTACTATGTTGTTGAAGGTGTGACCTGGCTTTCAAGACGATAGGTTCTTCCCCATTTGAAAAAAAAAGTTCTTGATAAACAGTAAACAGTGTACCTTGTCTCAAGTTTCATGCTTTCAGGAAATTAACTACTCTAATTTTGAATTCTCCAATATTCCTGTTGGCAGTAAGGTTACTTTTTTAGGATCTTTTCCCTCTATATTGGCACTCAAATTTTTCTTAACTCTTTTTCTATTTCTAGCCATTATTTTCTTTACTGAATCTAATGACTTCTTACTCTTACAGTCTAGGGACTTTGAACATCCACTTTCTCTCTTTCAAGAGAAATAAGACAACCAGACTGAAACAGCATTACTTTACATCATTCTTCCCCTCTACTTCTGAAGGCCAATCCTTTCTATATTCACCCCAGAGAAATACAATACTCTTGCAAATTCATATATTTTTGCTATTACTCATTAAAACATTTTTAACGAAGGCAAAACACATGTTAAATCAGTACTTGCACATCATTGACACTTCTTTAATCTCCACAATTATTTCCTTCATCCCAACAAAACCTATTCAAGTTGCTGGCTCATCTAAGAACCTAATTACTCAGAGACAGGCAAAATCAGGAACTTGAGGTAACTTTCCTATGATGGCAGAGGTAAAGGTGGTCTCAGGGTAAAGTTGCTACACCTTGAGTTTGACCTAGACATCCAAGACCTTAGGATATTGGTGAGACTACATCTACTGTAGGAATTTTTGTTAATCCTGTGCTGCCTTTATTTACCACATGCTGACTTGGATTTCAAAGTAGTTTTTTGAGTGCATAACTTGCTTTTTTTAAAAAAGACCCTCATTTGTAAAACATTTCAAAAAATAACAGCATATTAGGTGCTGTGGCAATGTGAAAGCCATACTTGCAGCATATACCTAAAAATTTTGTACCCCTTTGACATCTCCGAAGTCTATATTGCAGATATTCAGTCCTGGAAAACAGACTAAATTTAAGAAGCAAACTCTCTTAATCACAGATGATGGAGGTATAAGGAAACACAACATCAACCACTTAGGAAACTCACCATCAGCTACTTGTATACATTGACCTGCTCCTACTGTCCCCTACTACAGACAAGGACTCAGGTTCCAAAAGTGTTTTGGACCCTGAACTCAATGTAGAAGAGCACAATTCACAACAGACAGAAAGAAAACATTAATTCTTTGCATCACACTGTCTACTATTTCTGTTCCAAAACCCTGCCAAAGACCAGGGCAGGCCAAAAGAAAGGTGTCAGATGGCTTTTGATCAAAGCAGGAGGTGGCACAGACACTACCTACACTATTTACTCTCACCTCCAGCTTAAGGTGGGATGTTGGTCTGAAACAAAGCCCAGCCTGTCCTGATAGACCTACCCAGTCTAAGTGAAGAGAGAGAAAGCAAGACCTGCCTGTTTTGCAAACTCTGCAATATATTGGATCAAAATCCAGTACAGTATAAAGTGATCAAGCAGATCAGGCCTGGCACTGTGATAGACCTACTCAGTCCTCCCTAAATCCATAGGGCAGAGAGCAAAGCACACTGCAGACACACTGCAGTGACCTTGCAGTGAAACCTGCACATAACAGCTCACTGGTCTCATCTACAACTCGTTTTCTTTCTAGTGTTGTTCCTATCCTGCACTGGTCTCTATATGGTTAGGACACTGGGTGAGCTATGAATTATATATGCATTCATATATATGAATTATATAATGTACTACAAATAATGCTGCCCAACACTTGAAAAGAGAGCATTGCTTTTTCAGCACTTTTTAATTCCTAGTTTCTTTTAAAAAGAAACAATCACAAATTTTTGGTGTATATTTTAATTCTACTTTCTATAGACCTTCCTCAGTCTCTATTACCTTTGCAATCCATATCCCTAAACTCCTTCACAAAGTTATTAAAGCCCACAAATACCAGGTGTGACCCTGTTTGTAGAGCACAGGATGCTGCTCAAAAATGTTGTGAGAGGCAGTTGGTTACCACTACCCACGGCAGTGGTTGCAATCATCCGTAATCACTTCACTAGTGTCAGAATGATTTTTCTCCTCAGCCACAAGCCTGAGGGAGAACTGGCATACTCTCCTGATGTGGAATAGATGAAACCTCTTATCTTTTCTATACTGCCAGCACAAGGATGGCCATTCACAGAAGTAAAGGCATAAATTACAGTGGAAATGAGTCACCAGTGTGAGGGGAAATACAATCTCCTACACCCAAGTAACCCCAAACAACAAAGGTCAGGGAGCACTATATCTTAAAACAATAATGAACATTCACAAGGCAGTCCATTTTGTAGGGAAAGTGGATGACAGTCTGTCATTTCAACTGGAAATGGAGGAAGAAAATGGGTATCCAAATTAAGAGGTCACAGAAATGAAATTTGTAGTAGCACAATACTTTGTTACATGCTGTGCTACAGAAAAAGCAACATTTGAACACTTTCATTAAAAACAAAAATCACATCAATTTCTTCTTTGTTAGCAGAAGGCATGCTTATTTCTTTCAGAATTCTGTCATTCTACTGATGCTGAATGCTTAAGATTTTTTAGAACAAGCTAAAGCAAGTGACAAATATACAGAACGAGTGACAAATATACAGAAAAAAATCAGAATTTTCACAAGTAGTATTTTCACAAAATCACAGCAGTATTACTTCCCATACAAACTCTCCTATTCTCTATTTACATACAGAATAAGGGCATCCAAACTCCTGGAACACGGGCAGAAACCTAGAAAAGTATTTTCTACAGGAGTGGGATAAATGTACATGTAAGAATTAATTTCACAGAATTACATAACCAGTTAGGTTGGAAAAGATATCTGAGATCACCATGCACAACTTAAGACCAAACACCACCATGTCAACTAAACCATAGTACTAAGTGCCATGTCCAGTGGTTTTGTGAAGAATTTCAGGGATGGTGACACCACCTCTTCCCTGGACAGGCCGTCTCAATATTTAACAGCCCTTTCCATGGAGAAATTCTTCCTGTTGGCCATCATGAACCTGCCCTGGTGCAATTTGAGGGAATTTCTTCTGGTTATGTCACGGGTTGCCTAAGACAGGCCGATTCCTGGCTACACCCTTCTGTCAGGCAGTGGTAGAGAGCGATAAGGTCTCCCCTGAGCCTTCTTTTCTCCAGGATAAACACGCCCAGCTCCCTCAGCTGCTCCTCACAGGAGGAGGTTGTGCTCCAGACCCCGCCCCTGCTCTACTGCCCACCTCTGGACTCTAGCTTTTAAAAGCTTATGCAGAAGCGCTCCGAATTACCAAGAAGAGCAAATAATTGCTGCCTACCTACCTAGTACAGGCTGCGCTCTGAAACCCTCCAGTGGCTTTACGGTTTTTCTGGCATTAGAGCACCAGAAACCCGCACGTGTTTCCCGAAGCGCGGCACTTTCCTTCTCGCTACTGTTCAGCCGCTATAATTTTTTATCAGCCGCCGTCCAGCCGCCCCGCCGGCTGCGGACAGCGGCGGGTGAGTGAGGGGCCGCTCAGGGGCGCAGCGCACGGCTCCCCGCGGGCCCGCCAGCCATCGCCGCCCCGGTGCGTACCTGCGCGGCTCTCGTACTTGGGCACCCGGTAGTACTTGTTGCCAAACTGGTCGGTGCCCACCAGCTCCTTGGCAGGCCCCACGAGCCGCAGCCGCAGAGCGCGGAGAGCCTGCCAGGCGCGGCTCATGCCGGGATCCCGACGGGAAGGCCGCGGCGGCACCACCGCCCACGGACACCGGGACACGGGAACACGGAGGGCGCGCTGCGTCCCTCCCCCGCGGCCTCGCGCCCGCCGCTGCGCAGCGGCGCCCCGCCCCGCACGGCCAATCCCGCCTATGGGCGCCGGGCGCGCCAGCAACGCCGCTGGCCATTGGCGCGGGCCAGCCCGTGCGAGCCAATCCCGGCCGCGCCCGCCACAAGATGGCGGCGCGGCGCAGAGCGGGTCGTGCGCTCCCGCCATGTTGGGGCTCATGGCTGCTCGCCAGGCCGGGCTGGACGACCCCGCGCGGCTGCGCCGGGCCGAGCGCACCCGGAGGTAGTGGGGCCGGGGCGGGTGTCCCTGTGCGGGGAGGCCCCGGAGCGGCAGCTCCTGGCTCCGCCCTGTCGCGGAGCCTCGCTTGGCCCGGCCCGCAGTGGGGCGGCCCAGGGCGGGGTGAGGGGCTGCGCTGCCGCAGCCCCCGTGTGCGCGGCGGCCGGGGCGGGGGAGCTGCCGCCGTGGGTTGGCAGGCCTGGTGTTTGTGTACGGTGTGCTCAGCCCTGGGCGGAGTGTGCACAGCGCAGTAAGCTGTGCCTCGCTCCCCGCACCGCGGAGTTACCGTTCCTCCAGGGGCTTGAACTGCGTGCGGCTGTGCACCGCTTGGAACAAACACGTGTTTGTGCCCTCCTCTGCTCGTCCTTCCTTTTCCCAAACCCGGCCTTTTGGCAGATTGAAGAAGAATCAGGTGCAGGGGGTTTCTTAGCAGTTTTTGGGGGAAGTGGTGGCAGCATACACGGATTTGTTAATATTCCTGCTAGAGGTTATTATGTGATATTTTTTCAATACCAGAGAATCTACTTTGCAGATGTATTTCAAGATAAATCAAATAAAGCCTATCTTAGTTCAGTTCCACAACTTCTGCATTTATGGTGGCAATTTATGGATTTATGACGCTGTATCATTGTAAAAAAAGTATTTAAAATTGAAATTAATTTTGGTAGCTCAGGAAGCTTGTTTCTGGGTGCATTTTGACAACACAGTCATGTCCCTCTGTGCCCTCAGCCCTCATGTAGCATTCAGTGCAAAGAACAGTAACCCACTGGACGAACTTAACCTTTCTTGGACAATTGTCTGTGTAGCATTTCCCTTCCTGAACTTAAATGGATTTTATTTATAGCTGCATTTTGAAGTCATATATTTCAACACATTTCCACAGGGGGATTTCTAGCTTCCTGAAATTCCATCTGGAACTCAGAGGTTTTAAATTTGGTGTCTTGTGTATGTCAGAATTCTTATTCTAGGTGAATTCTTGCATAACTATGTTTCACATAGTTTAAGAGAGCTTAAATGATTTGCTGCTTTTATAGCATGTCTACAGACATGATGATGGGGGCCTGCCTGTAGCAGCCTAAGGTTCTCACATCAGGATTTTTTGCCCCTTGAGCTGAAGCTGAGTAGGGGCACTCTGCCTCCCAGCTTTTCACTTACTTACCTAGTTATGTTTTTGTTGTGGTGGTGTTGAGCTTTGTACTAAATGGTGCTGTAGGAGGCTCTGATTGTGTTGCAAGGTTAAATTTTCTATCAGGTAGTATGACTTAATGAAGCAGAATATCTCTTTTTTGACTATGCAATATTAACATATTCAAAAATACAAGCTAAGAATTGCAGGTCAGAAAATATTGTCATGGAAGCTTCATCATTGGGGGTTGCCTAGTTTTTATTTAGTATTTCAGAAAATGTTGCATACAGACTTCATTTCATTAAAGGAAATACTCTAAACTTGGTAAACTAAATTACTTTGTCCACTAGGTGTCCATAGTTTCAAGCAGGATGAAGCCTGAAAGGATGCTACATGATGAAGCTTCAAAGTAGCCAGTATGCGTGGTGATTACAAGCTTCTTAATGTTTCTTTGTGTTAGTGTTTTCAAATTACATTCCAGGTTTTGTTTAATATGTTGACCCAAAATGCAGTTTTCCCTTTTTTTTGAGCCCGTTTTATGTACTTATTTCTCTCTTACCTTCCAAACAACAAAGTATTTTTTTCTGCCGACTTCACAAGACTTATTTCTATCTCTGTATTGTGTAGTTTTGCAAAAATTGGCAAGAATAAATTAAATGCATTGAAGGAGCATGAAATTAGGTTTCAGCTGTTCACAGCTACATAATAATATTTTTTTCCTAATAACATGTTTTTCGTCTCTCTTTCTTCCTTTTTGTTGTGGGTAGGGTTTTAAGTTTGGAATTAAATAAAGATAGAGATGTGGAAAGAATACACGGAAGCGGTATCAACACCCTTGATATTGAGCCTGTTGAGGGAAGATAGTAAGTATATACTTTGGTTGGTAGAAATATCCAGAAGTAATTCACTGTGGGTACTATGGATTTGTTGTCTTGTTGAACACGTTCATTATATTGAGCATATTGCAATTATAAGTGTTTTAACTTCTGTGCTTCATTAACACTTTCAGCATGTTATCTGGTGGATCAGATGGCGTTATTGTACTTTATGACCTTGAAAACTTGAGCAGGAAGCCAAGTTACACGTGTAAGGCGCTTTTTTCAGTTGGAAGGTAAGTACTCTGAAAGTCTTTTAAAAGTACAAGTAGTTCTTGTGTGGCTAGAATTAAACTTGCAAATTAATGGCTTTTTTATTTTTAGGATAAAAAGACTGTAGAAAATACTGCTAGAAATCTTTGAAGGCTAGTAGCAGGAGCTAATTGTTTTATTCTTGATTTGTCTACTCTAATAGTTCCAATATATATACAGTGACTCTGGTATTGTTTGAGCAAATCTATAGCAATTTCAGAAGTTAAAATGAAGGATATCGGTTGTACTCACATGGAAACTAAAGTTAGACAGTCTTACATTGCTGTAGAGACCACAAAAAGAAGGCAGACCTGGACCTGGGTATTCTAACCTCATATTTTAACTCTAGAAAAAGAAGACAGGGAAAAAAAAGAAGCCCAGACCTTCCTCTAACTCATAATTTCTGACCTGTGAGTTTTCTTAATGTTTCATTCTGAAATTTGACGCCTCTCAACCAGCAACTGAGAAAGAAGTTTTGGTACTGCTGTAGAAATACTCCCTGTATTCCTCAAATATATATAATACATATATTTGAGTAAATGCACTTTTAAGCAGGATTATTATGCAATTATTTCAATTATTTGCATAATCCTTTTCATCTGTTTGGAGAAAAATCTAACACCTATTTGCAGTTCTTTGTTTTATTCCCCCTCTCTCTCTTTCCTGCTTTACTAGTTCATCAGGTGTTCAGCAGGTACAGAAGTGATTTGTACAAAATTTCTTAAGAACATGTTCGAATGGAGACAGGTGTGCTACTGAAAAAATGGGATGTATTTTTCCAAAGAACAGGGTACTACCATGCTGTGTGCAATCTTTATACAGAGCCTAAGCCTTTATTGATTTGTCAGGCTGTCCCTGCAGGCAGTACAAATTTTTCCATTACAGACATTAAGTCTTCTAGCAAAAGCTGTTTTTTCCTTTATTTGGATAAAGGCTTGTCTAGTAGGTTAGAGCTTCACCTAAGACTCACAGTAAGAGATATTCTATTTCATAATAGATTGGTAGCTGCATTTTCCCCTTATTTTTTCCCAGTCTACAAATTATTTGAGGTCTAAGAGTCAGAGGCTTCATGAGTCAGCTATACAAGAACAGAACAGATTTGTAACAATAAAAGGCCTGAACAATATCTTGAATCATAGGAAAGAAAAAGGCTAACAGAACATAGCTAATAGAACAAGTCCTGATCGCTGGGCTTCTTGCACAAAATTATTTTAAATTGTGGTTAAGGACATACATTAAGACTGTACATCTCTGAATTTCAAAACTGAGATGAAGTCTGAAACAGATGCAGCAAATTAAAGAAATTCATGCTAAGAAGGCACAATGTAAAAGCTATCAAATCTGTGTTAAAATCAGGCTATCATTAACTTCAGTTAGGTCAGTAGAAATAATCCATCCTTGAAGATTCTGTTTAGGAGTATGGTTAGTTGGTTATCTGTTTCTTGAGTAGGTGTTAATTTGCATAGCTGGGTCTTTTATTTCTTACCACTCAAGGCATGAATTTTGTTAGTAGAATTCGATTTTGTGTGGCACTGCTCTAAATAACAGGCTTATGATTATTATTCTTAAATAATCTTAGTAGATTTCTTTCCTCAATTATTTATTTGTGGTATTCATTAAGCTTCCTAGTATGTTTTAAATACTTGCTAACTAATTAGCTACTGTTTATATATATCTTCAGATACTTTGAATATTTTTCAGAGTTCTGACTTAATATATGAATTTATACTGCAGAAGCACCTTCCTCTGACTGTCTAGCTCCTATCTTTGAGGGATATAGTGCTGATGTCGTGTGAAAGTTTCCCTGTTGTCCAAGATTGCAGGGCAGAACACAGGTCTGGTCTCAAAGTTGCTTAAAGAATATCCTGCTAAAGGCCCTTTAAAGCTGTTTCTTAATACCTGAACTGGGCTTCCTGAAGATCCAGTAGTATAGAACAGCAAAAGAGGTAATTCCTGGTGGTAGGCTGTGATTTACCCTGTGTTTCAAGTCTGGAATATAGGGCTACTATTGCAAATACAAAAATAAAACTTTTCCTGGGAGTCAGCACAAAGAGCTTTACCTGGTTTCATATGATTCATGCTGACCTGGGACAAAAACTGGCATTTGAGTGTAAACAAACAATACCGTTTCTAGATAATATGCAGATAATGCTTATCTTTAAGGCAGTCTCTACTACTCAAAACATGTCTAGGAAGAATGAATGACAGTGACCTATTGTCCATAGAATTATTTCTATTTGTCTTTGGCAGAAAAGGCTGGGATATTTTGAGTAATGGATGAAATTACTTCATATGGAATGAACTGGGAATAATGTACATTCTGAGACGTGAAACTAGGCTGAATGGCATGTAGCCATTACTAAGCTTAGCTAGTTCAAAAGTGGTTCCTGCAGAGCTACTCAAGGGTTTGTTAGTTCATTCCTCAGCATTGTGGATTATGGGAGAATTGATTGTTCTTGTGCAGAGTTGATTACAGTCCAATGTTGTACACTTATAGTTACTGTACCCAGATAATTAGTTCCATTGGTTTAAATTTTCCTGCACAGGGCATGGAAATGCCTCTCCAGAAGTAAGCTCACTCTGAGTCATGCTTGATTTCCTGGCTCTGCAGGTACTGAAGATTTTTTGCTTGCCATGGTTTAACTCCAGCCAGCAACCAAGTTCTGCATAGGTGCTTGCTCACTCCCCTACCAGTGGGATCAAGGAGAGAATCGGAAGGGTAAAATCTAGAAAACTCCTGTGTTGAGATAGTTTTATAGAGCAAGCAAAAGCTGAAACACAAGCAGACCAAAGAATTAATTCACTTCTTCAGCCATCTCCAGGAAAGCAGAGCCCCATCACACATAATGGTTACTCAGGAAGACAAACGCCATTATTCCAAATGTGTCTCCTCATCTTTCCTTGTTGCCCCCAGCTTTATATACTGAGCTTGATGTCACATGGTCTGGAATATCCCTTTGGTCAGCTGGGGTCACCTGTCCTGGCTCCTCCCAGGCACTCCCAGTCCCCTCACCAGCATGTCAGTATGAAAAGCAGAAAAGGCCTTGGCTCTCTGTAAGCCCTGCTCAGCAATAACAAAAGCATCCCTATGTACTAACTCTGTTCAGCACAAATCCAAAACGTATCCCATGCTAGGCACTGTGAAAAAAATTGATTCTACTCCAGCCAAAACCAGCACACCTCCCTGAAGAATAGAGGCATAAAATTTGTTGACTCTTAGCACTGTGCCAGAGTGACAAGCCATTCTAGGGTATGCGTCAGAGGTGGAGGAGCAATGCAGAAGTCATTAAACTAAGCTCAAAAGTTGCTCAATATCTCTTGCTTAGTATTGTCAGTGCTGGCTTCCGGCTAACTCTCCTTAAAGGTGTCTTTTTTGCTTTGTAGCAACCCAAGTGAGCAGGAAGTTTTATTAGCTCAGATGAAATCAGAACTATAAAATGTTGTGTGAAAAGGGAAGATTTCCTCAACCCCTAGTGTTGGATTAGTCTGTCACTGCCCTGGAAAAGCTGAGACCTTTGTGTCCAACCAGCCCCTCAGCACCCTCTTATAGGGACCCTTCACTGAATAGTCCTGCTGGATCAGAGGGTGGTTCAACTGACTTGTTCAGGGACACACCCCAACAGCATAAGAGAGACCCCCTTAGCGGGGTTTCCCACTTTATCCAAGTACATTACCCACTGCCAGTGTGTGCTAGTGTTCATGAAGGACTCACTCTAACTATGGAATAACATTATTTATTAATGAGAGAAAATTGTGACAGGTTAAGGTTTGAGGCCTGCCAGTGATAGTTTCTGACTGTGAACACACGTTCAGACCAATATACAGACAAGATTTAATCCCTAATAAAACGCATATTGAGTAGGGTTCTTACTAACAGGCATTCCTCTGGGGACGAAGACAGATTCTCTTGTTGGCTGATCCCAAAAGTTACAATGGAATCTTCCCTAACTTCACAATTTTTGACTTACTTTTGTACTGTTTCATTATGTTTATTTGGAGCTTGAGGTATTGTACCTTTGTGACTAAATGGTGTAAAATTCTCTCCCTTTGCTCTTAAAGCTACAGTCAATAAAATGCAGAGCACATGCTCAGTGAGGGGTGCTCTTACCCTGGAGGTGGGTAATTTGAGGTTAGCTCAGTTGATTAGATCATGGTGCTAGTAATGCCAGGGTTGTGGTTTTGGTTCCTGTATGGGCCATTCACTTAAGAGTTGGACTTGATCATCCTTGTGTCTGCCAGCTGAGAATATTCTGTGATTCTGAACTTTAGGTTGGGGGTCTGTATTAGTATTACAGTTAGATTATAATGAACCAATTTCATCCAAGGAGAGCTATTTCACCACAGTTGCTGGTTCAAACGAAAGACATCTACTCTCTCCCTCGGGGAACAGGTGATATGTGGTTTATCAGATACAAAGTACCCCTCCCTGCAGGGATTTCAATGGTGCCTGGCCCTGGTGTCTTGGCTCCACCCCCCATTTCATCCCCCTTAGCAGGTGATTGAGGTTGCAGGCTGTTTGTATGGGGAATCATTGTGGAATAGCTTTCAGTCATGCTCACCACATTCCATCCAGAAGAAGCAACTGCACTTTACCCTATAATTCCTGTATCATTATAACTTCTGTTAGGATGTGAATATAGCTTCTCAGTTTCCTCCCATTTTACCCCCAGCCGTCTTTCCACATAATCCACCCATGACTAGTCACTCAAACTTCACAATATCCAAATAGAATTTGAGAATATTTCACACTTTTATACAGTGCAGATCATCTAATACATTTCTAGTGTGTGGTTATCTGGTATTACTGAGGGTAGCCAACAGGCTAATTGTTTAATAAATATCCAAATCTTAACATACAGTATGATTATAACAACAAAAAGCAAAAGAGTTACTATCAACAACATGACAACAGGGTGAAGCACTGGTGAGAATTCTGGTAGCTTTTAGTGACCATCCAAAAAGGGTGTCCCACCACTTAATTCACATACTCCATCATGTGATTTGTTTCTTCCACATCATGATGGACAGTAAACAAAGTCTGTTGTCCATTTTTTTGCATTTGTTTTCAACAAGCAGCTCAGGTCTTCATGCTATAATTTCTTTAGCAGCCTGAGGTTCATACCAATGGGAGTAGGCTGCAATCTTGAATCAGAGTATAATTAGGTTCTAATATTTTAACAGGATACAATAGGAGCTGAATAACTTTAATTACATACTTAAATTACATGTTGGCAAAGTTATAGCACAAATATGAGAGTGATTACTTGTATCTACAGTAATGTTGTCCAGAAATACAAAATCACAAGAGGGTGTCATAGAAAGCCCGTCCTTTACCAATATACACGGTTTCCAAGTTTTCATTAGGATGAATCTCAAAATGAGAAATATTTTGCTCAGTGTCACAACAAATGACTTAGGTTTTGATATTGTTACGTTCACAAATGTATCCTTGTTGCCCTCATTCAATGTTGGCATCAGTAGTCTTCCATTTATTTCTGTCTTTTCAGACCCATGCTCTATATTCCAGAGGATGAGTATAGTTCTGTTGTGGTTTAATCCTAATGCAATGACTGGGTATATATCATATAGTGAAGCATTGTCTATTGTTAACACAAAAGGTGTGGCTGTGCTGCTGATGGAATCATAGGTAAAATTGACTAAGTACCAGCAGAG